>NW_027100721.1:1778734-1811234 GCF_040412425.1 Macrobrachium rosenbergii | reverse complement strand
ATCAGTGGAAGCAACTGTCGAGAGACTGAAAGATAAGGGAACGAGAGATATGGAAGAAAATCTTTTGTGGTCTGTGTAAGGAACGATAAATTAGATAGGAAAGGTGAGCTTTGGTCTGTTGAACAAACCGAAAACAATGATGTTTGGATTTTTTGACAGGAAAAGTGATGGAGATTTAAAACTGGACAGGGAAGCAAAATCTAAGAGAAAGACAATCATAAAACTATGTTAGTAGAAAAAGGGTTTGAGTGCTGAGTAAAAGTTACAGACTTGAAAAAGCGGTTCAAATGAGGCAAAACTGCCGCCGTTAGAAGCAAGGGAAAATAAGTTAAATAAATAAATGGCTTGTTACGCGGAAATTTCCCTAAATTTAGTGGAAGGAACTAAGTGATAAGGAACAACAAAAAAAGGGCAAAATGGTGATGTGTTGTCCATTGGGTAAGTTAGGCGCTTGTCATTTTAATGTCAAAATAAATTTGCGATAATTAATAACAGAGTTACATATGAATCTCAAAGTAACCATACGTAAATACACGATTTGGAGGGAAATGTTGGACCTGAGAAAATGTTCGTCCATTTTTTTTTTTTTTTTTAACACGAAACCTCAATCCAAATGGTGTCAAGAACAAAATATTTTTTCATTGAGAATGATGAACAGGGATACTAGACTAGCTGGAGACCGGCATCATTTATCATTAATGTTAAATGAATACTGCAAATATCTTTAGAATAAGGAGAGAAAATTAAAAGATTACTGATGCTGAGTGCAGAAGAAATAAGATGGATATAAATAGTTCTGTCTCGAAGAGCTATACAGAAGCGATATTAAGAGAGATAACAGTATGACTTATACATAGAAAGCTGAAAAGGAACGTCAGACATTTGGTTATATCACAGGCAAGACTGCTCAGTTGGGTAGAACATCCTGGCAACTTTGAGGCTGGAAGTATTGTAGGGTCCCACAAGGACCTATACAATCGTCTATCTTACCTGGCCGTCCGAACTCATACCCTATTGGCATTCGCCCCTCTCAAGCATCTCCTGACATTCGCGCCAAGCACAAGCATATACGAAACAAAGCCAACATCACACATCCTTTTTATGTATACGTCGTTCATAACCATGTCACGTCAAATGTATCATTCCTAGTAGAGTCAGTACAATGTCAGCTTTCCAGCTATATTTATCGGAACTGTTAGCAACTTGTATATAAAATTAAATTATGTACCATTTTCCATTCTCGAACAAATACAATTGACTGTATATTCTTCTCTGTTTTGTTCGCTTTCGCTGTTGTTGTTTTGAATAAATTAGTAAGTCTGTAGACGCTGCCTCTTACTCACCCCCTCGTTGCATTATAATGAAATAAAGTCATCGAAGGAGAAATAATGAATATCGCCCACAGGAGTTCTGAGTTCCAGAAGGCGGTTTGTACCCATTGTAATGCCAAGGTGAGTAACAACTTGCTTACTGTCCACATTAGAAGCTCTTATTTAATCTATTGTCTCTATTTTCCGATGCATAATGTTGCCTGATATTAATTCCCAAAAAGGAATAAAAGGTGCTCATTATTACGGGAAACGAAACAAAATATGAGCTTTTTCTTCCATTTCAGCGTCGTGTAATGAGAATCAGTACCAACCACTTCCGCCCTTTTAATTGTATTGCCCATGGGTTCTTCATTATTTCTTCTCATCCACCTTTTCTTAGTCATAATCTTTATTCATTGTCTTCTGTTGTGTGACAAGGAAAGACTTTGTGTTATGAGCGGAAGGAGGGGACCATAAACCGCTGGACACAATTATGACATATTAACGCGAGGGTGGAAGGTGAGACCCAGTTCTTCGTTAAGCAGGAGGTGATGATCAACTCTTAATTAAATCGTCTTCATTATTCACAGTCATGATGGAGCTCTGACATGAGAGGTTTTTTCAGCAGCATAAGTCGTTTCGTTATAATAATCCTCTTGGGGTACTTTCTGCATGTAAGTTCAAGGAAACGGAAGGCATAAACATTCATTTTAACTTCAATAGGAGTTTTGACTAAAACTATAAGTGAATTTGAGACTATAATTTGTTCTTTCATTCGTGATTTTATTTTTATGCAGGTACAGATAAAAAGTTCAGACAGCTAAACATATAACTGGTTAAATGAAAGAGTGAAATGTGTTTTATGTGGTGTAGTTATTCATTCAAATTTTACAATTTTTCCTCAAAACCTTGCTTATTTGATGAATATGATTGGCTTATGCAGTGCATTTCTATTTATTATATGACACTTCAGTGAAAAAGCTGATTTAAAGATCCATATTGCTCCAATTTTTCTTGAAATTATATTCTTGTTTTCCAAGATGGCTAAATTTTTTAATATATATATTGTATATATATATATATATATATATATATATATATATATATATATATATATTTATATTTATATATATACCTGATATATGTAAATATATATATATATATAAATATATTAATATATATATATATATATATATATTTTTATATATTTTCCCCTATATATTTGTATATATATGCATACATACATACATACATACATATATACATACATACATACATAACATACATACATACATACATTACATATACCATATGACTGTAATAATTCCGAAGAGAATAGGAAAAAATTATTATTGCATATCACTGAACTCCTCTTCTTTTATTTGATATAAAAAAGGAATCCATTAGATTTTCCACCCCTGTAAAAAAAAAAAAAAAGAATTGGAGAAAGCTTTTATAATTCTACCAGACTTTGACCAATCGGAAAGCCTTACATTTGGCAGTGAGCCATTCAGTTTAATTCACATTTTTGTTTCCATCCAATTCCATTGACCAATATTCTTTTGTGGTTCATGTACATTATCTATTAATATATTTTTTCTTCTCTCATCTCCCGTAATTTTTTTCTCATTTATATCAAGTGTGTCTGTTCACTTGCATTTCGTCTCTTTTTCTCGGGGTAAACCGGTATCACACTCGCCTAACTAGCTAAGGGGTCCCGGGTTCAATCCCTTGTGAGTCCAGAGAGAAGTGGGCCTGTTACATGAAGAACAAATTGTGGTTTTCTGGACCTAGGTAGTAAATAATGTACCGAGTGGTCAGCCAGCTGAAGTACATCGTGAGAGAGAGAGAGAGAGAGAGAGAGAGAGAGAGAGAGAGAGAGAGAGAGAGAGAGAGAGAGAGAGAAAGCAGACGTGAATAATCTTAACTGAAGGTCATAATAAGATTCAAAGATCCTCATTTAAGTTAATCCCATCTCCAAAGGGATGAAACCATTCATCAGATCTGTTTCACTCGCTATCTTGAAGGGACCTCCTCAGCTTTCCCAGGTTAGAGAAGAATCTGTTGGAAACCACGAGATCTACTTATTTTCACAGTATGAAACAATGTCTGTATGGCAACGCGTTAGTCACGAATTTTGTATCAGCAAATTTACATAAAAGAAAGGATGTGTTAACTTTCCGTAAATTCTGGTGTTTGATGTTTCTTAAAGGCTATAAAGCAGGCGCAAACCTCATGTTTGACCCAGGTGTGATCCTACAACGTTCTAAAAAAAATTAACAACTTAGACCTGATACTGGAGACCCTTAATCATTGCAAAGCGAAGCAGATATGCCATATTAATATGGTCAAGGGCAATACTACACTACAGAGCCAGTGCCACAGTCACTGCCCACATGCAGCAACCGGCAAGTGGTCAGAGCTGAACTTTAGCAATGGCGAAATTCGCACCTATTTTATTAAAAACTCCAAGCATGTTGTTTAGTCGTGAAATACGTGTGTCGCCAAAGAACTTTACCACAGTTAAATAAATCATATGTTGAAAAAGACAATCATCATAGAAAGTGCTCGATATCGGAGCCCGCTTGTAGGTACTTGGTAAAGTATTGAGAAAAATATGACTTTGCAAGGACTACCATTACATAAACACGAACACTACTTCTGATCACCATCCCACACTAAGTATCAGTGATCAGTAATTGTGTTAAACACCATATGTAATATAAAATTCATGACCAAATGCAACTTTCTCAAAGAATATTGGTGCTTTCCTTTCACTTGCAAAACCTGAAAACTTTCAGCCTTCGTCACCCCACACGGCACAAAAGAATACATCACGCTTTGCGGCTAAACTGAGGTGCAGCAATGGACAGTAGGCTGCACAGGGCTCCCTTCTCCTCAAAAAGAAAGAAAATAATGTGAAGGATGTGTTATGACATGTACTTCTACACTGCGTGGGCAGTTTTACAATTATATACAAGTTTCAGTTTGTAATCTACTAGAACGTTATATATATATATATATATATATATATATATTTGATATATATATATATATATATATATATATATATATATATTTCATATATATATATATATATATATATATATATATAGAAGATATTGTATATATTGTTTTGTGTGTGTATATCCATTTGTTTTCAAACCTCTTATAATCCCGGGATGTCTACACGGATAGAATGATTTAAAATATCAAACGTTTATATGTTTATATATATATATATATATATATATATATATATATATATATATATATATATATATATATATATATATATATATATATATATAAAATATATATGTCTCATAAATAAAATCGTCTTTGTGTGTGGATATATATATATATATATATATATATATATATATACATATACATATATATATATATATATATATATATATATATATTTCATTAATAAAATGTGTTTGTATTATAAGTACACATATTACTTGTGTATATTTGTGTATTACGCATGTTTGTGTATTGACGATGGTCTAAAAGTTTTTTTTTTTTTTTTTTTTTTACTGAATTTATACATTGAACTATGATGAAGGAAATTTATTGCAGACACAAACGTTAGACCGTAAAACATATTGCTTCTCTTACTGAATATTTTCTGCGAAGTTTTCATTCACCATAATACAGTATACTCCAACCTGGCAAAAATGTAATCATTTGATGTGCTCAGAGAATAGCTGCTAATTTATGTTCCCCTAAATTTGATAAGGAATATTTAGGAATCCTTCCTCTTTCTTGTTCGTTATTGTGACCACTTTCACAGAGGGTTTCTTGATTTCAGAATGGTCCCACCAGATTAGAAAACGGGACAGGAAAGGTCCCAGAGCCACTCAAGCTTACTGAAATTTCCACTACCAAGAAATATGGACTTTATGTAGTGAACAATCATTCTTGTCCGTTTTACTGATATCAGTTCATTGGAGCACGACACCAGAGCAATGAAGTTTTTTGCATCTTACTGCACTTTAGGTATCTAAGAGATGAACCTTATCGATTATAACTGGGACTCCAAACCAAATAACATTTTATAGATTTGGTGTAACGGTGGTTATATTTTTAGCGAGATAGGTCGGGGTTCTAGGGGAAGATTAAATTATCCATGCGAGAAAGTAAGCTTTCCGATTAATGAAATTCGGGGTTTTCACCGTGGTATTTCTGAGAAACTCGTGTATTAAAAGTAACCCTTCATCATGAATAAATTCTCCCTTTCTCTTTCAAATAGACATACGAAGCAGTACGCAATATTTACATAAACTAAGGACTGAAATTTTGTTTTGACACGCACTTCTCTTATAGAATGATTTACAGTTCATAAGCCAGGTCTTTAAATTTTTTTCGTGAATTCCTGATTGAAAAAATAGTCAAAATTAATTAGGTTTTTTTTATATGCAAATGCGCATGCTTGAGGAAAATAAGGTAAACGTACACACACAGCCAAAACTAAAAAAAACAAATTCAATAAGCAACGTTCGGTAACAAAAGTTGCAAAACAACAGATAGATTTGACGTTAAACAGTTATCCAAATTATTGGTTTCAGCTACGATGGCATCTGAATTAAGTACGTTTGTATGTTTTTGTTTACACTGACGATGTATAGACAGAATACTTGCTAGATAAAGGTAAAAAAAGAGAAAACTATCAATCACATTTTATATAAAATAAGGGAGAGAAACAGGAGATCACCAGGGCGTGGTTTTTTTTTTTTTTGGGGGGGGGGTGGGTACCATTTATGCTGGTGTCCATTTGCAGCATGGTCACCGGTGGACAACAGGCCGGGATCGATCCTTGACCTTTACAAATACGATCCTAATGCTCTGCCACTAACATGTTATGTATCTATATCTATATCTATATCTATATCTATATCTATATCTATATCTATATCTATATCCATGTATAACTGATTCATGAAGATATGTTACATTTTTTCCTTCATGGCATTTGCCCTTATCTGTCTATCTATCTATCCATCTATCTATCTATCTATCTATCTATCTATCTATCTATCTATCTATCTATATGTGTGTGTGTGAGAGAGAGTGTGTATATGTATTGTCACGAAGTGTTCCAAGTGCCTAGTTATTACACAAATAATCATAGAATTCAAAAATTTACCTCACTTCACCCAGATACCTGAACTCTCATAACAATAAAATTATGACTGAGTACTCTAAAGACAACAGTGATTCCTTAAAAACTTACCAATCATATGAGAAGTATACTAAAGTAAAAGGGAATAACTCCAACAAATAACTTTAACTGTTTCCCTAGTCTTAATTCGCTTCAGCAAAACTAAAGGAACAAAACATGTTTATCACTATGGCTTCTGCACACTACTAATCCTATCACTGGCAGTCAGGAAATGAAACACTGTTGTAAAAATTTTAAATACAAAAATTTATTTTTAAATTCAAAATTTATAATCAGAATTTACAATCTCAAAAAATTTACTATTACTTGAAATCAACAAAAAATGTAATTAATTCTTGAGTTAAATTACAAAGGTTAGTTTATGAAGAAATTAATTCAAGCAAAATTTAAACTATTCAGAAATAGTTAAGATTTGAAAAGAAAATCTAAATGAAAATTCAGTGAAGTATGCAGTGTTAAATTATTAAGAAATACTTAAAATGCTAACTAAATAAATTTTAAATCACCACTAAACAAAATGTGAAAAACTAAGAGACTGCAAATACAAGAACATATAGAAATATATGAAAGATTTCTCAAAAACAATTTCACTAAGGCAAAATTCCCTTAATATACCTTATTATACCATGGTAATAACAAGTAAAATCACTTTACCTTATACAAGCTTATGAAAATTTTCACCAAATCACCTGTAATGCAGCTGCTCAAAATTTACAAAACACACATTTTTGTTAGATGCTGTTACTAATATATACATGTTTCACTACTGTTAGTAAATCTCAAAAGCTAAAATTAATATCAATGACTACACAAATATTTTATGTTAATAACTTCTCTCTTTTGAAGAAAGAGAGAGAGAAAAAGAGAGAGAGGGAACCACATGAAAGGTCTCTGAAATCAGAATGAGCATATTTTAGGATTCCAGTTAGAAGTAAATCCACCATAGAATTACATTACATTTTGGGAACAAGATACCAGAGAAAATTCTAGAAAAGGAAGATGACGTCCCTTCCTGAGTAAAATGACTTGGGAGCCAAAATTAATGTGTTAGATCAATGCATGATCAGAGCAATATAGTCTTATACATGACATAATTACCATGTGCTTTGGTACAATAACTCGTTCGTATTTCTCAAAAAGATACACGTCTTTACCAGAAAATCTTATGGGAAATCTCAACACGATCGATACAGACTGCAGCTGGCTAATAATGATTGGCATGTTTCTTTAAAACAAGACATAGAACCCAAGTCCTCGCTTATCTCCCATGATGACACTCAAGCAAAACAAAACATTCACTGTCACACGTGGCTGCGAGACCAAATGCGTGGCTATATACTATGTTATTATTGAAAGTATATTATTAATTCTAAATTAAGTTGTTATCTAAATCACTAATTCTTGTGAGATCTGACAATACATTACATACGAGAACTCAACAATTATCATTATTACACAGAACACATGATAACTAGGACAGTAAATATATCAAAATCACAGAAAGATATACATTTTAAAGAAAATATTATGAGAGTATATATATATATATATATATATATATATATATATATATATATATATATATATATATATATATATATATATATATATATATATTATAAAATATATATATATTGAGAAAATAGAGATTCATTATGTTACCCACCATATTTTTTAGAACTTTGTAAAACAAAGCAAAAAAGTCTTTTATAACCCAATCAGTGTTAACAACGAACTTAAGAATATTCTGTTTACCATTTCATCCTAATTTCATTCCTGCAGTGCCCATTTTAAAACTATTGATATTAACTTAGTACTTAAATATAATAATATTTTGAGAAATAAACTAATTAAGAATAGCCCACCCAATGCAAACAATATTGTATACAGTATTTCTTGTAAAGAATGTAATAAGATTTATATTGGTCAAACATCAAAAGGACTAAAAGTAAGAAACTCCCAACACTAATATGCCATTTCAAGAGACTTGTCAAATAATGGCATTGTAGATCATTGGCTTAAGACAGGCCATGGGATGAACTGGGATAAGTCAACAGTCATCTACAAGGTCAACGACCGTCGAAAAAGAAATGTGCTAGGGACTGTCTTCATCGAAGCTACTTCCACCAGGAATGTTAATCTCCACCCTGGATTATCCCTTGATTCTTTGTCCCTGTCTCTTTTGTTTAAAGAACATGCTGCCCAGATTAACAAACTGTAACCCCGTCCCCACCTTCTGTTTTTGTATATAAACCTCTGTCAACTTCTTTTGCATTCAGTGTGAACTCGAAAATGCAGAATAAACTACGAAAGTACTTGTTCAGAGTACTGGTTTTTCACTCACCTTCTGAAGTGCACTTAGTGATATTCTCAAGCGCTGCGTTCTTCATGCTGTACTGATATATATGATATATATATATATATATATATATATATATATATATATATATATATATATATATATATATATATATATATATATATATATATATATATATATATATATATATATATATATATATATATATATATATATATATATATATATATATATATATATATATATATATATATATATATATATATATATATATATATATATATATATATATATATATATATATATATATATATATATATATATATATATATATATATATATATATATATATATATATATATGTGTGTGTGTGTGTGTGTGTGTGAGTGTGTGTGTGTGTGTGTTACAGGGTACAGATCAACACTTTTTTTTGGAAGTGTACGTAGCGTGATCTTAGCGATCTAACTTCAGGAAAAAGACGTAAAAAGGTTCGACCCTGATCTCACTAGCACTTTTTCCCCCTCTCTCTCTCTCTCCCTCTCTCTCTCTCTCAGCCCAAATCCCTCTCTCTCTCATCGTTTACCGAAGCTCATCCACCCGACCTCTCTCATTCTCTCAGAGCAATTAAATGGACTATTTAAAGAAACACAATCTTTCCTACAAAAATAGGTTTATTATTCAAATAACCCAACAAGAAATGAATAAAACAAAGCAAAGATTAAAATGCATATTAAATGAATTATCGAGTCAGATAACTAAACTCTAAACTGCAAAGCACTTCTGACTAAAGAAGTCTCATTATGGCTAATAGCCTGGAAATACACAAAATCTCACATACTCCCAAATCTATAACTAAACGTCAAGTCAAAAAAACAGTCTACCACATAAAGAGACTGACATTGCAAATGACTTGCACGTCCTCTTTATCAAACCCCCAGCTATTTTCACAAGACCACCATGTTATTCCCACAAGTCCACAGACATCTGTCGAAAGAATTAAACATGATAGAAAACTCCCAAAAATATATGAAATACAAAACACAATAATGGAAAGTGTAAAATGCATAGCCAAGATATGGCACACGTAACATAACAAAATAATAATATAAAAGAGGTATGAATATTCATATTAAATTTCCCACACCAGTTTATAAGTTCATAATGATTAGAAAGTCATGGTAAAAATCACAAGTTCAATTTTCTCCCATAAAAACAGAGATTTGAGACTCTACCTTATCTGCCGATTTTCAAAGTCTGGAACCACTTCAAAGTTATGACTGGATAACTGCAGTTCTATCACGTTAATGAACGATCAAACTCACTTTTAGGGCAGATTTTGGCATAATCTAGATCAAAGTAACGCACATACTCACGAATATACATAGCGCTTCGGAGATCACCTGATCCCCAATATTGCTGAGCTTCTTGTGCAAAGAGCTGAGGAATCAAACTATTTGCTGAATACAAAGATTTTGCAACTGACGGCTTCCATCAGTACCATCTTTCATCACATCTTAAATTCTTTCATCACACTATGTACCTTATAACATTGTGGCGGCCATATTTTCTGAAATAGTGCTCGGCCACCCCATAAGAGCGTCTCGCTCTCTTAATGGCGAACTAAAAATAAAAAAAACAAATGTATAAACCATAACAAAATAGAGCTATGCTCAATTAGCAATGTCTACTGCACTGCAGCTTTAAGGACTGCTCTCATGACGCACTTCCAAAGTCACTGGGGTTGTGTTCTTAGAGCCTTTACATGTAATCTTACAAACACGAATAAGCTTTACTACCCCCACAACAAGAATTATCAGTAAAATAGCTATTAAGACATTAAAATTGTCGGCATAATATATTCCTGATACTCGAACATCACGGAATCGTCGATGTCTTCCAACGGTGGAACAGTCATTGGCACCTTGGTTGCAGGTACCTCCACTACCAAATGCTCGTTATTATGCGTATGACGCATAATTATCTTCTCGGAACTGTTGAATACAGCACGGCTAAACCAAAAGTCCGTTGACATCACACTGGCATGCAGCATCAAACAGCTTGGACTCTTGAAGAACGAATGATGTCGACTTGTTATTCTGGCACATCATTGTAACTGCATACTCCTTGCAAAACACGGCAGTAAGAGTACTGGTGGACTCAATGTGGTAATCTCATGTGGAACTGTCTAAAGTCACATTCTGTCGGAGTCTGTCTATGAACTAATGATAATTCACAACCACCCACAGACACAACTCGCAACTGGAAAATACTACTGTCACACACATACTCCTCTCTCTAACTAAAGTACAACTTGTCTTATAATCAACTCCCAAACCCTGATATTGATCTCCCAAAATGAACATGGTCTCTAATCCATCCCATGTCACTACTGAGTCTCCAAAAACACTCGAAAAAGGTCTAATAACAAAAAACAAAAGGTTTCATGTTACTGAACCAAACAAGACTACTAATGCAAAAGTCAAACACTAAAATCTCCTGTGAACTAATTCCAAGTGTGTATCTCAGAATAATCACAGTCAACTCACTACTAATCTGCACAATAACTCTAACTGGAACTCACTCAAAAAAAAATTCTATCCAACAGAAAAAAAATACTTGAGAATCTTATCCAAACACTAAAAGGTATCATATCTCGTAAAAGACATGAAAGTTCTACTCCGGTTAGCAAATATTTCGCAACACCTGACTAATTCTCAACTTTCTTGCAACTGACAATTAATCGCTCCCATGATCTTAACAACTACCTTCTCATTTTAAATTTAAAAAAATGAAAAAAAAAAAATCCAAATACTCAAATACGATCTCCCAACCCGAAAAAAAGATCAGACTTGTTTTATCGGTCCGATATACTAAGTACCTCCCCAAAAAAAAATCTAAACAACACACATATTGCGTCAGATGATGAAATATCATCACCATAACACAATAACACACTAACACACTAACACACTTGGTCAAATCTCGTATGAAATTAGCCCATGTCTCAATTCCCAAAATCATTCGAAAACAAATGATTAAGAACTTCAACATCTAAAATGAACAAGAGACAAAAAAAAAAAAAAAAAATATATCATATATACAAATATCAACCCATTTATCCCTCTAACTAACTATATACAAACGTTCCATTACATCCCAACTTTCTTTAACTTTGAAATATGGGTCAATTTCGTCACACCATATTTACATCTTTAACTACAAATCTATTCCCTCTTTTGATCTCTACAATCTCAAAAGGTCCGTGGAACTTCGGACTTAATTTATAATTCAGATCATTCCGAACATTCACTTTAACAAACACTCTATCACCCATCGAAAAAGCTACTCCCCTCGATTTCGCGTTACTTTTCTCTACCATTGCGCGCGAACTAAGTTCAAGTTCTTTACTGATACGTGCAAATCTTTCTCTCGCTGTATTTATCAACAAAGTGACCGTAACATCACCCTGAACTCACTCTGGTAACAAATCAAAAGGTCCTTTCAACTTGTACCCATACAAAGCTTCTGCTGGAGATATCTTAATTGTGTCATTCATCATAGTATTGATACTATATCGCACTTCATCCAAAGATCTGTCCCAATGTGTATCAGAACCACCCACCACTGTCATGCGCAAAGCTTCGATTACTTTCCGATTCGCCCTCTCACATAACCCATTCGCTTCAGGTCTATACGGGATTATAGATACTTTCTTTATCCCCAACAAATTAGCAAGACCGTCTAAAGTCTTATTAATAAACTCCCTACCATTGTCTGTGATCAGACATTCAGGAACACCATATCGACAAATTATCCCCTTAAAGAACGCTATAGCAACTTCCTCAGCTGATTTGTACTTCAGTGGGAAAATCTCGACAAAACGAGTCAACTCATCAACAACTACTAATAAATGTCTATAACCATAAGCGGACTCTGAGAAGTTACCCAGAATATCCATATGCACTCTCTGAAACGGCCTATGTGGTATGGGATATGAACCCAAACGACACGACACTGTCGTCGCTGGCTTATTCGCATTGCAAATAGCGCACTTCTTCACAAAGGCTTCTACTGCGGAAAACATATTTTTCCAAAAGAACTTTGACCTGACGTTTTCATACGTCTTGTCCACACCTAAATGAGGAGAACCAAATTTACAATGTACAATGTCTAGAACTTGTGGTACTAGACTCTCTGGCACGATGATTTGTGTAATCTCACCCATGCTTCGAGTACTTCGCAAGTTATACTTAACTTTCCTCACCAATAAATTATTCTCCAACTCTAGACCAGAAAAAGGCAACTTATACCCTTTCTTCGGTGAAACTCCCTAAGAAATGCCTTAGCATCTGACAACAATTTATCTTCATCTTGCTTTTGTTCCAGCAAGCCTATGTCCCAAGTGACATTTTCACCCGTAATATAACACACAGCGTTACTCTCACTATCACGAATAACAATCTCTCCCGAGACTGCCGACTCACTATTTCTCCCCGAAGTATGCACTGTAGAAACGTGTATGTCCTCTACATGCGATCTCTCAGAACTACTAATATCAGAGACATTAGACACCAAATATTTACTCTCTTCTCCCACACAGGATTCGGTGTGTACTTCCTCATCCTCAACCGGAAAATATCTGCTCAATGCATCTGCAACTACATTATGCTTACCTTCAATGTATTTGAGGTTTGCATCAAAATCTCTCAATGTCAAAACCAACGTGCTCTCTTGGGCGACAAATTTGGCTTATTAAAAGCTCTAACAACGGTTGATGATCTGTAAAAATCTCAAATTTATTTCCCAACAACAACATCTTAAAATGAACAAGGCTAGAGACGACTGCGAAAGCCTCCTTGTCCACAACTGACATCAGCCTTTCGTTACTACCACGTGTTTTGAACTTTCTGCTATAAAAAGCAATTGGGTGTAATTTCCCTCAAATTTCTGCATCAAACACGCACCTATACCTTCCTGACTCGCGTCAGTCACTAAGGTGAACGGTTGACTAAAATCTGGAAACTTCAAAACTGGTGGGTTCACCAAAGCGTTCTTAAGCTTCTCAAAAGCTAATTGCTGACTATCACCCCAAACAAACTTAACGTCTTCTCGTAACAAATCTGTCAATGGAGACGCTATTGTAGAAAAATTCCGCACAAAACGGCGAAAGAAACCCGACATACCTAGGAACGAACGAATCTGTTTCCTGGTTTTGGGAACTGGAAAATTCACAATGGCTTTAACTTTCTCATCATTCACTCTGACTCCTCTTTAGAGATAACATGACCTAAATAGACAATTTTTCTCTTCAGAAACTCACATTTGGCCAATTTGACCTTTAATCCAGCGAACCGTAATCGCTTGAGGACTTCTTTTAACACCTTTAGATGTTCTTCAATCATATCTGTGCATATGAGAATGTCATCCATGTACACAAACACCGACTTTCCTAACAAACCATGAAGTACTGTGTTAACCAGTCTAGTAAATGTTATTGGGGACCCTTGTAATCCAAAACGCATCCTATTAAACTCATAATGTCCCTTTGGTACCGAAAATGCTGTATATTTACGGCTACTCTCACAAAGGGAACCTGTAAAACCCTTGCATAAGATCTATAGATGAATATATATTCTTGCCACCGATCTCAACAAACAAATCAGGCAAACAAGCTACAGGATATCTATCTGGGCATGTTTTTTCATTCAATTTACGAAAATCTACACAACTCTGATACTACCGTCTTTCTTAGGAACTGCAAGCAAAGGAAAATTAAACGGAGAATTGGATTTGCCTAATAATGCCTTCCGACTCCCACTCTCTGAACTTCTTTTTCTACTTCTTCTCTGATCTTAAAGGGAATTCGATATGCTGGAATATATATGGGATTTGTACCCTTTTCTAGGCGGATTGAATGTTCTAAAACATCTGTAACTCCTAATTTATCTCCCTTCAAAGCAATGATATCTAGATATTCTTTCAACACTTTCTCTACTTTATCTGAATATTCAGGATAATCAACTTTAGCCAAATGTTCATGTAGAACCTGACTTCGGAACTGTTGCTCCTCGTTAGGAAACATATTCCCGTCTCCACAAAAACTCACTAATTTATGTTCTTCATTAAACTCTTCAAAATCAATTACATAAGTACCCTTGTGATATTTTTTCACTGAGTCTTGATAGCTAACTAATTCTACTGAAGTCACGCCTGCGACTGAAATTTCATTCACTGACACCGTACTCACAACGTCTTTGAATTTCTCGGTTCCCTCAACAACGCACACTTGAGAAGGAAAATTTTTCTCTTTCAGCGACACTTTAACTAATGTAGGAACTCGCGGTTGCAATTCAACATCTTCCAACAAAAATCCTTTGAAAGATCTTTTGCGGAATATCTTCACTCTCTAATGACTGTGTTACACATGTCTCAGACTGTGTCTTAAGTTTCTCACAAGTTTTTTTCCTGTGTATATATGGAACAAAACAACCTGACTCACCTATTGTAATCCCCTGAATTCCCGTAAGAATGTTGATGTTATGTCGCATACAAGAAGGGTGTCCTAGCAAAACCATTTCACCTAAGGTTAATCCTTCTATGACCAAAAATGATTCTACTATTGTCTTTCCACCGATACAAAGCGTAAGAAATGACGAACCTAAAATATTCAGTTTCCTCGCTTGCACATCACACACTGTCTCACTAGTAGGGACTAATTTACACTCTGGAAACTTCGAGTGAAAGAGGCCAGCATTTGCTAAGTTAACTGAGCTACCAGAATCAATGAAAATAGAAATTTCATTGCCATTAGAAAATCCACGTACAATCGGCCTAGGTTCTGGTGACTCTAAGACCTGATTAGTCATTATCCTGTGTCCGTTTTCGAACTTATCTTGTGAAAATTCTGCTGTTCTTTTGTGTATCTAGAACTTGCATCATGTGGAATTCTCCTGTCATATCTAGAAAAACCTCCCCGGGACTTCCTGAATAATCTCTCTATTTTTGTGGCTGGGCAAAATCTCCATCCATGATCTGAAGATTTGCAAACTGAACAATATCTCACTCTGCAATTTGATTTACTATGTCCTATTTTATCACAATTAAAACAACGTATCGTTGTGACTGATCTCTCTGGAATTTTCTTCAATTCTACTCGTGCACATGTCTTCGCTGTTGCATCATTTCCCGAATTGAGGAGACTATCATTATTCTGTGGTTTTGAAACTGCAGCTGACATCTTTGCACCTCCCTGTACAAAACTACTGTCCAGTGTCGGGCATTTTGATAGATTTTTGTTAATCTGTGCAAACAAAAAGGATTGATCTGTATCCTGATCAATTCTTTTATCAAAACTATCTACAATTACATCTGGGACCGAAGTTAAAAGGCAAGCAAAGTGTAACAATCTTTCAAAATTATCTAAAGAGATATTATTTCCAGTTACCCATGGAGAGCCTATTATAGATTTCTTTAACTCACCTACTGCATCAAATAAATTCGCACTGTATGTGACTAGTGAATCATTGCCCTTCTTTATTTTGAGAAACTCTCGCAAATTCTGAACTGCACATTCACGTTGAACTCCGCCATAAGTAGCTCGTAGAAATTTCTGCAGTTCATTCCAAGTTTTACACCTTCTGAACCCGAAACTGCGTGCTCGTTTCCCAATATCTCCTTTATCTAAATCTAGAAATGATTTAGCCTCTGTTAAAGCTTCAGCGCCATTCGTAATTTTCTTGGAATTCAGATAATTGTTCACTGACTCAATGAAAGTTTCTATATTTTGGGTTGGCTTTCCATCAACTAGCCCTTTAAAATTATTAATTCCCGCATTAAATTTCGTCACTTTATGCACCACAATTGATTGGGATGTGCTTGCTGCATCGTCCGGCATTTTGTGAGTAATCACACGCCCTGAGCGTAACAACATAAAAAAAAAAGAAAAAAAAACACTAGAGAAAGGCAAAAGTTACCCCCTCTAAAAGAAGAATAGAAAACGGCGTTCTGCGCAACTTACGAAAATGGGGTTACCAATTTTGAAACAGAAAACTCGGTACCTACAGAAAACAGAGCTGTGTGCAACCTGTGACGTCACCATCTCGAAGACGATGCTAGCAAAAAAGATACCCAGTGATTTTTGTTGAATCATCACACATTTAATTAATTAACTCACAATCGCCACTAATCACACTTATTTGGGTATTTTGTTAACCCCAAAATTGCTCTAGAGATCATCCAGATCTATTTCACAACTCCCCACTCCCAGTACTCGAATAGAAACGAAAAAAAAAGAAAGGTTCCCCGTATTACCCACGTAATCCGACCCACTTATGACACTCGCTATCTTAAGACTGAGGATAACCATCATCGACGTCACGGCCCCCAGGCTGTCTGTGCCTTGGGCATCAACGTTATCAATTAGTCTATTAGTAAAATCTCCCTCTTTCGCCATCATTAAAGACATTAAAATCATGCTGCCACCATTTAAAATCAAAACACCCGCTGCCACCATTTCATTCAGACACCGCTGCCAACATTTAATTCTGTAACGAGGACAGAATTAACACTTTTTTGAAAGTGTTATGTAACGTGCTCGAACGATCTTTATTCATGAAACGGAGTTGCGTATGAACGTTCGCTCTCTCGATAACCCTTAACATCTATTTTTCCTTTTCTCTTCTCTCTCTCTCTCTCTCTCTCTCTCTCTCTCTCTCTCTCTCTCTCTCTCTCACCGTGTATCACCTCTCTCTCTCTCTCTCTGTGTATCGCTCTCTCTCTCTCTCTCATCGTTTTCACAAAGTTCACCCACCCTCGAATCTCGCTCATTCTCACCCAAATCAATTAAATGGACCATTTAAAAAAACTCAATAGTTTCTACAAAAATAGATTTATTATTCAAATAACCCAACAAGAAATGAATAAAACAAAGCAAAGATTAAAATGCATAATAAATGAAATATCAAGTTAGATAACTAAACTCTGAACTGCAAAACACTTCAATTAAAATCTCACTATGGCTAATAGCCTGAAAATATCAAAACTCACACATACTCCCCAAATCAATAATTAGTCATGTCAAAAACAGTCTACCACATGTTATTTGAACTGTCCACACTGTGATCACACCAACATGACATCTGTCCACAGACATCTGTCTGGAAAAAATTAAACATGATAATAAACTCCCAAAAATATATGAAATGCAAAACACAATAATGGAAAGTGTAAAATGCATAGCCAAGATATGGCAAACGTAAAATGACAAAACAATAATATAAAAGGTATGAATGTTCATATCAAATCTCCCACACCAGTTCAAAAAGTTTATAATGATTAGAAAATCATAGTAAAAATCATAAGTTCAATTTTCTCCCATAAAAACAGAGATTTCAAACTCTACCTTATCTGCCAATTCAAAGCCTGGATCCTCTCCAAAGCTAATGTCTTCACAACTGCAGTTCTATCACGTTAATGAACGATCAAACTCACTTTTAGGGCAGATTTTGGCGTAATCTAGATCAAATTAACGCACGTACTCACGAATATACATAACACTTCGGTCAGATCACCTGACTGGCAATATCGTGTTGCTGAGAATCAAACTATTTGCTGAACACAAAGATTTTACCTCGAGTCTCTCGACCTACAGTTCCATCTGACTCATAAATTCTTTCATCACATCTTAAAGCATTGAAGCTATTAAATCATATATTTTCCTTTAAAATTGTAGCAGCATATATTCTGTGTGTATATTATATTATATATATTATAATATAACCTATATAATATTAACCAAATGTTTCCATATTTATATATAAGATATATATATATCAAGAACACTATTATATATATTTATATTAATCATATTTAGTTCATTTATACATATATATAATTATAAAAATTAATATAAATATATAATATGCAACATTATAAAATATGCATAATAGAATATCGTGGATTTAATTTCTACCCATAAAACACTATTTAAACCTCCCGTTGAAACCATTTATTTCGGGCACTAGACCCTTCTGTCTCCTGTTCACTCCATCGCCATCTATGGACAGGTAGACCATCTCCAATGGTTTAAATACAAAAACATTTCCACTCTTTGTGGCCTCAGGCCTGCAGAAAAATCATGTTTGATCATGGATTTTCGCGTTTCTTATAAGAGGAGAATGACCAAATTCCTAGTGGTTTTTGGCCTCATTAGCTGGAATCTGCTATCATCAATCAAACCAACAATATGAACCTGTCAGGAGGACATTGGAAATCGGATGACATCGACACCTTAATCCTCAAACCCCTCCTGAAGAAGATGACCCAAGAAACGCGACCGCCAGATCCATCGCCAAACGGGGAGCTAATGAGGCCAAAAACCACTAGGGATTTTGGCCATTCTCCTCCTTAAGAAACGCCACCTCCATAACATCGGAGGCCTAGGGCCACACCTTTATGTTTTTGTATATATACCATTGTAACTTTCTACCTGTCCATATTCTACCAGTGAACAGGGGCATTGAATGCTAGTGCCCGAAATATATGGTTTCAACGTTTAAATAGTGTTTTATGGGCCTTCTTATATTCATATTACACTGTAGTATTACAGGAATAGACATTCATATATATATATATATATATATATATATATATATATATATATATATATATATATATATATATATATATATATATATAGTAAATGAGTGTGTGGGTATATCTCTCTGTCTGTCTGTCTGTCTGTCTATATGTCTATCTAAATCATATCTATCTATCTAAATCTATATATATATATATATATATATAAATAATATATATATATATATATATATATATATATTGGATATATATAAAAATATATATATATATATATATATATATAAATATATATAATGATTGATATATGGATTGAGCTGCCATATATATATATATATATAAGAATACTGTAAATATGAAACGTGTGGGCATCTCTCTCTCTCTCTCTCTCTCTCTCTCTCTTCTCTCTCTCTCTCTCTCTCTCTCTCTCTCCTCAAAAGTCAAGTATCATGATTCCGGGTCACTGCACTGGATCACAGAAGCTGACTTGACGCATAACACCGGAGCTGATGTCTTTTATGTCCTTCTTTCCCGGGAGAAAAAAAAAAAGAAGTTTATCTCAGTTCTTAAACGAACTTTTTTTTTTTGACCCTGGGACTATTCGCCCTTCGGACCAAATTCCTTTCTTTGGTGGGCAATATCTGTTTATTATTGGTCGAATTATTGCTATTTACAAATGGAGCAGACACTATAGAAAAATATAAGAGGTGAGATAATTACATTTATTAGACAAAGACTCTTGAGTTATTTGGTTTTTCTTGAGGTCTTCCAATCTTTATTGGTATAATTGCGTCCATGGATGATACCTGAGCAGGAAATGCTGATTATCATTGCACTCAGTGTCATTATCATCGTCATTATTTTCGTTATCTGTAACTGCACACTCAACACTACTTCTGTAATAATTTGTTATTATTATTATTATTATTATTATTATTATTATTATTATTATTATTATTATTATTATTTTAAATCAGATGAAACCATTTATTATTATTATTATTATTATTATTATTATTATTATTATTATTATTATTATTATTATTATTATTATTAAACCATTAAATTATTAAATTATTATTATTATTATTATTATTATTATTATTATTAAACTAGAAACGAACACCATTAACCATTATTATTATTATTATGATTATTTTAACCCACATTACAGAACATGCTTATCCATCACGTTTAATCAGATGCAGCCTTTCAATAAGAACCACTCTTACTGAAAGTTTTTTTTTTTTACCAGTACAAACTAACGACGACTGAAATACAGAATGAACTTTTTCCCCGAGAACATTCCCCCAACTAAAAACGTTTGGGCAAACGCTGCCTCCAATCCGCTTCTCCAGAAGAGCGCAAACGTCCCTCTCTCTCCATCCGGAAGTTTTCGCCCAACCATCAGCGTCTCGAACGACTCGCATCCAGCCACCGTAATCCCCGAGTTCTGGGTAGATGGCGCGAAATATCCTGCCAGGATATCCCCAATGATCGGCGGCGTCTATTACCGATATCCTTTCTCGCGGATTCCTGTAGACGAAGCCGAGCGAAAATTCCCAGCCGACGAGAGAACGGGGATTTTACGTCGGCCGGATCGACGAGACTTTCGACGAATTTCCCGAAGTTTTGGCTCCCCACTTATCAACTCGAGCCGGGAGCGGCGTCGAGGAGAGGGCGAAACGACCAAGAAGTGGAAGCGGATGATTAGCTTTTGAACTTTCGCGTCAGAAGATGGACGAAGGGAAGCCGTGATGGTGATTGATTGAATACTGAATTGGAATAGGTGTTGATGGGGAGAGGCTTTGCGGAGAATCCGATCTTAAAACGCCTTTCATGACAATTGATGAAATGATGCGAAGGAGACAGCGACGCGTATCTAACGTAGAGTAAATGTAAAGGAAATAATTTTTCAGTATAATAAACAGCAGATGTAATATAAGGTGGAGAAAAAACGATCGGTTGGAAAACAACGAATTTCAACTACGAAAAAGAATTCTGTGATTGTATCCGAGTTAATAATTAATCCCTTTATTCCTTTTATCGTACCTCCGTTCATATTTTCGTTCTTCCATCTTACTTTCCACTCTTTCCTAACATTATTGTTTCCATACTATTTTCAGCGCTGAATGACCTCACAGGCCCCAGCTCTTGGCCTCTGGCCTAAATTCTGATATACCTAAATTCCAGTTTCAGTTATTCCGATTTAATGATGGATAAGAGATATAGCAAGTGTCAAGATAATAATAACTTATGCTGATATTTGAGGTTAAAGGACATCTTACTTTCACCAGACCACTGAGCTGATTAACAGCTCTCCTAGAATACAGCTGGCCCGAAGAATTAGATTTATTTGACGTGGCTAAGAACCAACCATTACCTAGCAACGGGACCTACAGCTTACTGTGGAATCCGAACCACATTATAGCGAGAAATGAATTTCTATCACCAGAAATAAATTCTCTTATTCTTCATTGGCCGGTTGGAGAATGCTGATATTTAAGAACCGTTATTAACCATAAAGCCCAAATAAAGAAATATAGAGAAACGGATAATGAAGGATGGTAAACGAGGAAATGAACTGCAAAATGAAGAAGTAACGAAAAGAAAATCCCAAATCCTTTCACTTCCTTCCGGTTCCTTCCCTCGACGTCTGGTTGTGTGTTGACACGGCTTTTTTTGTGGGGGCTTTTTTTGGGGGGGGCAGCCTCTGCTCTCTTTGCTCTTTTGCCATGGCCTGGTGTCAGTTTGTCGCTTTCTTGCTGAGAGAGAGAGAGAGAGAGAGAGAGAGAGAGAGAGAGAGAGAGAGAGAGAGAGAGGGGATGATACCAAGTGCAATCCTTCACACATTTTTCCAACTCGCGTTTCAGGATCGCTCAGCTCAGTTATTTGTTCCTTCTCTCTCTCTCTCTCTCTCTCTCTCTCTCTCTCTCTCTCTGTCTCTCTCTCTCTCTCTCTCTCTCTCTGTTAGGCAGTACTTGAAATAAATGTTTGCCTTCGATTTGCTCAGGAATTTTCTTTTGTTCGGTTTGAAACGAATGTTTTTTACATTTCTGTACCGTTATTTATCAATTTTGCAGTTTGGTGGAAAAGGCAGTTTTGAGAGAGAGAGAGATGAGAGAAGAGAAAAGACCTTCAAACTTTATAGAGAGAGAGAAATTTTCAGGCAACTGAAGGTTTAACAAAGAGGCTCAAGAAGGTTTTCTACCCATGAAAGAAAAATTTTTCTTCCTCTTCGCTTCAGATTTTTTTTTTTGTCAGATTTCTGCTCTGACGGACACCTGGAATCTTGACAGGCCTTGGAAGGTCTTGAGAGAAGAGTGCTTTTGAAAATATAAAGGTTTTATCTTACATCCATTATAAATCCAACTCTTAGTGGCTAAAGAGAAATATACTTTTGCTTATTTTTTTTCTCTAGCAAATGGACTTTCAAAATCAAACGAGGCCAATTTTGGCCCACGGGCATGGGGTTGGACTCGCCTGATATAGGGTATATCTATCTATCTATCTATCTATCTATCTATCTATCTATCAATATCTATCTATCTATTGGCTATTAGAAAAAAGCTATTGCTTTAAATATATATATATATATATATGCATGTTGACATAGGAGAATGTATATCCCCAGGATCAAGATTGAGTAATAGTTATTTTGAATATGATAAAAGCATATTTTAAATATTCCTCAAAAAAACAGTTTGTGTTAGCAACACAGCATTAGTGATTGAATAGATTAAGAGTAAATCTATAACAATCATCAACATTACTTTGTTACAATTTAAACTTGCTTGTGCACAAACATAATTTTCATATGCATTATGCTTGAAGAAATACATATTGCAACGGCTTTTCATCATTTTCAAACTAACTATTACTCAATCTTGCCTGAGAATTCATGTTTTCGCGCAAACAGCAACACTTACACCGTACCTATAGAAACACAACCCGAAGCTTTCAAAGCAAATGCATTATTATTGAAGAAATCAATTTGAACTTTTGCAATTATGTTTAGGTTTTAAGGCAATTTTCAGTCATTAACAACTCGATAATATATTTATCATTCCACTCAAAGAAAAGTCTGTTCTGGGAGAGTTTCCTGTCAATTTGAAGCTCCTCAAGTTAAAAGTCATTTTACCTACAAATTCAGTGAAAAGTCAATTACCGAGTAGTCGAGGAGGAGACCCAATCTAATTACCACATGTCTCGGGTGTGGCGGGAAGGCCGGGGGGGGGGATGTGGGAGTGAGGCGGGAAGGCGGGGGTGGGGTGGGGTGAGGGGGTAGGGGGTTTAAAACTCGTCACGCATCGAATTCCCCGAGAGACCAGAATCACAACTTCCTTCAGAAAGGAGAGGAGGCGATATCAGGACGCCTCAATTTACCGGGAAAAGCTTTTAGCGAATCACTTATATATTTTTCCGGATGAATTTTAGGAGGGGGCGGGAGGTATTGTTAGGGGGACGCGGGGAGAGGATGGGGGTGGGGGCGCCCAGATTAAATTAGGGAAAGGCCGTGACCTCGGTCGCCGTTAAACATTTTCGGAATGAACGGAAATTGTGCGGGAGAGATCGCATTAAGAAAGGTCGTCATTTTGTTTGTCACTGAAATGATAAGAATATAAGAATACTGCAAGTCTTACTCAGGAAGCTTGAAAATAAGAGGATAATTATTTACGTGAAGAAGAAAAGAAGCGGAATGTCATTTTATACTCAGGAGATATTGTAAAAAAAAAATGAAAATGTCCCTTTTAATTATGGGAATCCAAAAACTGCCATGCTTTTTTGGATACAAAAAGACTAAAACAGAAAATTATCGTTTCTTATTTGGAGACAAGAAACCAAAAATGGAAATGACGAATTTCAAGTAGAGAACAAACTCTAAAAAGCCATTTATATTTTTAAGAGACAAGGGAAACTAAGATTTCGGCGAAAAATAATTTCTGTCGAAATAAACTAATATTGTTCTTCCATTCCCTTTAAAAACATCTGAATAAATAGACGTAGGCCTATTTTTCTCGACGCAGTTTACGTTACCTAAGTCTTAGGCTGAATGACTACTGTAAAATCTCGAAGAAATAGAATTGAAACAATTTCATACTTTTTCTTCGAAACTATCCAAAGTCTTATGAAGACAGGATTTCTAATATGATGCTTTTTTCCTCATCTATTAACCCTTAACAAGAGCGTTCTGTGACACACAACACTATTTCAACCATCCTCCTTCACCATGGGATTGCACGACACGACATTACATCACATCGCTGGAAACCTGATTTAAATTCCCACAGAAAAAAGTGTAGTATGTGCTGCTGAGAGTGCACTCAGAGACGGTTGAGGGACGTGAAAGCGACCAATGAAAACGGAGCGCGAGATAAAGGCTCGTTCTGATTGGCTGAGCCGTTGATAATCTTGGGTTGTGTGGGAGTTGCAGATTGCAGTGTTGCCGAAACGTAGACATGTGCTCTCCGGTGAGAGAGTTCTGGTGCACAACATGATCGGGGTTTATTGTGGTCAGATATATTATTTTCTTATATGATTCATTTACCTATATTCTCGGTCATTTCCATATTTATATATGTTTATTATATAATAATGACGGAATAAAGAGCCACCTAATAATGGCTGCTTAGGCTGCAGAAGTCGATGGAGAGATGTCTTGATTGACAATCGATTGCAAACGACAATAAGTTTCCATCTAATTGAGGTAACTGAACTCTATTTAAAATTGTTTTAATAAATGTAAAAATTGATCGTGATTAACTTGATAAGGGGAATTTACGGAAAATCATCTTTAGACTGTGAAGGAAAGCATATATTGTTTTATATACCAATGGATTTAAGTCAGTGGTGTGGATATGTGGCAACACTGTAATACAGAGCTCTCTCTGCACGCTTGTTGTGCTCCAGCCATCGAACCGTTCAAGAAGATTATTCGAGTCACTATTTTATATTATATATATATATACTGCGGTTGTTCTGTTACGATGTTAACAGAACTATGTCTCGTCCGGGTGAAAAAGATAAAAGTGGTCCTAATCCCTCAGAAAGCAATTATAAATGGCGTTTTTCAGAGCGTTTTTACCTTAGTGCTATGGCCATACAGCTAGGCCTAGTACCATGCTGGCGGGCATGAAGCCTATTAATGATGATAACAGGTTAGCCGGCCCTCATTATGCTCTTGGTGTTGCCATGAGTGATGATGATAACGCTACCGGTGGTGGTGATGACGGAGGTGTTTATGTTGGTGATGACGGAGATGTTAACGTTGGTGATGAATAATGAGTGAAAACGGTCTGTCCGCGGCAGCAGTTGGTGAGTGTCTGATTGTGTTGCCGTTTTCGTCATTAGGCCTACCCCATTTTCATTAACAAAACCTCTAATATCTTCCTACACAGCTATTGCAGAGCAAACAGACATACTCTGAATGTAATACAGACACCTATCAAGGAAAGCAAAAAAAAAAAAACACCAATATGTGGGATGACTGAGGGATGAGTTGGTCGTTGGTTTATGTATCGGAAACATTAGGCCTACTGCCGAAAGCTGGTGTCAAAATTCAGCAAAATACTCTCTAATAATCTTAAAAACTAATAGTATTAATCATAAAATTGAAATTAAATAAAAGTATTGTAAAAAAAATGCCGTAGCAATAATAATGCAGAATACTTTAGATGCAGTAGGTAGGTGGTGCTGTACCTCACGTGGTGCACTCGCGTGTGTGAAAGAAGCTTCTGCCACAATCAGCACCCACTTGTTAGCCTTTTAGTCTCCCTCCATCCCTATTCCGTTCCTTCAATTTTGATATCCAACCTCTCTAACTATCACTTCTTCGTGCAACTGAGGTAGTTGTTTTTCCGAGTTCCCCATCCAGGTTCTTTTAGATCATCTTTATTTCTGGCTCTCCTTATCTATCTCGCTCTTCAACCAATCTAACACCAAGATATAAAAGTAAGCGTTGTAGCCTACTTAGACCCCGTCTTCTAGCGTACCATCAACTGTCATTTAGAATTTTAGATAACATTTGCTGTGCACGGTTAGTCTAAGAAAGCAAATTACTCGCGAAATTCATTATTTTCACCTTTGCCATTTGCTAGAATTTATTTTGCGGAAAAATCTTAAAGGAGTTATATAAATTGTACCAGATAAATCGTGAGGAATGTATCTACAGGAATGCTTTATCTGAATATCCGGAGTTTTCTCTGTAAACTCACAACAGGTGAAAATGAATCGCATACAATTTATATTCCTGTACGTTTTACCCAACGATAAATATTAGCTAAGAAATGAATCTTCAAAGGTGAAATATGGCAGATAAATCCTGGAACGTACATGTCTAGATACAAATGGTCGTAATGTTACAGCCATAACTAAAACGGAATTCAAGTGAAGATTTTGGATTTATATATATATATATATATATATATATATATATATATATATATATATATATATATATATATATATATATATATATAAGAAGTGAAATTAATTTACACTATAGTAATCAAACTTATCTTCCCATTTACTCCCTGTATTATAATCGTAGTGCCGACAGTGCACCTCACGTGGTGCACTGTAGGCATTACTGAAAGAAGAGGGTTTTCGGCGTCTCTTCAGCCTCTAGCAATCACTTTTTAGCCTTTTACCTTACCTCCATTCTCTCTCCCTTTCTTCTGCTTTGCTGTCCAGCCCCTCCAACTCCCTCTTTTCACTGTCTTCAGCACTGTAAGCTCTGAAAACGCCCCAGTGATTGATTCTGTTGCTTAATTTTCATAAATCGTAAATAAAACCTTTTTATCGACATGAATTTCTAAGTCAAACCACAATAAATACATCTTGCGTAATATATTATCGGAGAGAGAACGAATATAAGGTTCCAATAAATTGCAGCAAATATGCCTCAGGAAATAAATCCTCAGAAACACATTACTGAGATATTCCGGAGACATTGACGAATGCAAATGTAACTCTTTCTTAAGAGAGGTATATCTTGGCAAGTACGTCCTGAGAAATATATCCTTGGAAATGCATTACCGAAAGATTATGCCGTCTGGCTTTCAACACTGATCATATGCAAAGATCTCTGCGTCTTTTTAGTTTTCTGAAAAGAAAACTATTGTGCCGGCTTTGTCTGTACGTCCGCATTTTTCTGTCCGCTCTCAGATCTTGAAAACTACTGAGGATAGAGGGCTGTAAATTGGTATGTTAATCACCCACCCTCCAGCCATCAAACATACCAAATTGCAGCCCTCTAGCCTCAGTACTTTTTATTTTATTTAAGGTTAAAGTAAGCCATAGTCGTGCGTCTGGCAACGATATTGGCTAGGCCAGCACCGGGCCGTAGTTAATGTTTCATGGGCCGCGGCCCATACAGTATTATACCGAGACCACCGGAAGATAGATTTATTTTCGGTGGCCTTGATTATACTGTGCAGAAAACTCAATTGCGCCGAGGAAGCTTCGGCGCATTTTTTACTCGTTTAATATTCCTAATTATGTAAGAATTTATTTTTATTTAAGAAAGCGAAATTAAATGACGCGCCAGTATTCACTTTTATCATTCCAATTACGAGAATCATAAGGAACAAAATTTATAAATAACCACACATATTTGAGGCCTCATACTGCGTTCAAGTTTAATTGATTGAATATTATGAGCTTCCCAACTAAACAGTGGAAAAGTGGATGGATACTTCTTTCTCCGACCTGAAAATGTGCTGGGAAATACTTCCTAATTTTTCTCGATAGTTTCGTTAAGTCCAGTGAGGCATTCCGGGAAGGAGCCGATATTACATGCCGAATGTTATAATAGTTTCTCGACGTCGCCATTTATTTGTGAACTCAACCGACTTTTTTACTCCAGCAGATTAACTAAGTATTTATACCTTTTATGTGCATTCAGCCAGTTTTTATTGGAACGCCTGCCTTTCAGGTGACTTTTTTCAGTCTTTCTTGATCATCTTCCAGCACACTGACCAGTAACTCGAAAGAAAAAAATAATATTATAACCTCTAGCAAACAGGAAGTGCACCTCAACCATTTCTTAGGAAACCTTGTTGAAAAACTAAATGAAGTGAGCTTTGACTAACGATGTCTTTTGCCTCCCTCGAAAAGCACAGATTTTCTTTTTCTCGTAATATATAAAATTCTTCTGTCTTGTTTAAAGAGTAAGAGACAGAAACTATTCAAATCCTACCTTTTTTATCACTGTGGGAAGTTTGGGTTTTGCTGTAATGCTTAAATGAAACTTCAGCTGCAGTTCATTTTTTCCTTCTTGATAATCGGCGTTTTGGGCATTTTTCCGTCAGAAGTAAGATGTTCACTACACAGTAGTCTGCCCATTCAGCGAGGTAAAGAAACGTTAAGTATGGTCCTACTTGGTTCAGTGAGCACAAGGACATTTCAGACGACTTCCGTCATCAGCCCTTAAACATCTCATGAACGGTGGAGAACTGGCAACTTTGCTTCTGAAACCCAGGATGCTGCAACTTCCGAAGCCACGACTCTCAGGAGTGAGGAGTATGGTTGGAAAAGAACTGCCATTCTTATGTAAACATTGGAATATTCTCTGCTTAATGCATAATGACACCAGTATAACACTGACCTTTGTCCAACCCCTCTCTCTCTCTCTCTCTCTCTCTCTCTCTCTCTCTCTCTGCACATTTATTTATATTTTGATTCTTCCATTGGCATTCAAGCACTCCAACGTGCCTACATTTTTTATAGTCCTAAGGACCTGACTCGCATTTGCTTTTCTCATGAGACGACCATCAATCCTCACATATTTTACATGAATGAATATGGTAGCGTTTCTCACTTGGGACACGAAGCCTGAAAAAATACCATAATCAGCTTTTAGAGACTTAGGAGCCTTGCGCCTTTTACATAAAAGGAATGAAGTAGAGACCTGAGCTTTTAACGTCCTTAAATGGAGGGAAAATATGGTATTTAAGCGACGTCATTGGTTGATTTGGCTCATTCGTCTGTTAGTACTCTTTCCGCTACATTTGCTTTGCCGTTTGTTTCTCGGTGGTTTTTGCTCTGGAACGTGGTTAGCGTAAAGTTAAATAGTTTATATCTGCAGCTGTTTTTACCTTTATTTGTCAACGACAACAGCGAGGCTTTCCTGAGCTTCATCGTTCATTGCTCATGTGATAGAATAGATGAAAGAGTTTAATGTGATAAAATTCATATAATCGTTCATCCTGCCTTTTCGAGTTAAACAAAAGAATATTACTGTTTATGATATTCAAAAGTTATACTGAAACTCGTTACCCGCCAAATGGCTAGAGACAATTGATCATTACTGAGATGCAATGTGGGAATTTTCAAACGTTTCTTTGTTTTCTTTTGCATAAATAAAGCCATCGCGCATATAGGCTTTAGACATTGGCCGTATTTCATCCGATGTGTTCTGTAAATAAGCGATTGTATAGAAGCTTACAACTGCTGTCTTTAGTTGCTTATGAGTATTGTACTCGTCAAATATCTTTGAAAAACTTTTAAACCGATTCCTATAGAAGACACTATTTCTTTTTTATTCTTGAGCTTGTAGAGTCAATAATATTTGTATTGCTTTTACAATGTACATTTTCATGTACATTAGTAAGTAAACAACGTGCCACTCTTCCTTACGTTTTAGGAAACATCAGTAAATATCATTGTGATAATATTCTTATATTTTCTTTTTCTTAGAATATAAGAAAAGAAGGAATTTCTTTTATTTTATTTATTAACTGGCTTGGAAGTTTCGTTGATTATTGATATTATTATATTTGAGGTACTTTTGTTCTGTAGGGATAACCGACACTTAAAGCTTTAGTAAGAAATACGGTATATGAAGCTTTTTTACCTGCTGGTATGAATTGCAGCGCTGCTATAATTAAGAAAATAAACCAAAATATTGCAAAGAATAAGAGCATAGGATTTCCACTACGCTTTAAGGCATATGTAGATAATTTTCGTCGTGTCAACAAGGTGTTCATCATTAAACACCGAGAAATCTTCCGGTACATGATGTTTCTCCGTACACTGCGGAGTATCTTTCTCTTCAGATTACACCCGACGGACTCTCTAGCACATATCTGATATTATTTCTTGAGTGCAAACTGTAGGAATTTTTTTATATAAGAATCAGGATAAAATTTAACAATGTACAATTGGTAAAGACCCCAAACACCAGACTGGATGAATTATTTTATTAAGGAGATGAATTCCACATTTAAAATAAAATTTGGTGGAATATTATTCCATAAATTGTCTATGAGTAAGGAAAAAATTCAACATTACCAATGAAGATAAGATGGAACCTGAGAGTTATCTCAAAAAAAAAAAAAGAAAAAAAATAGAGCATAGCCATTGCTCTTCATCTCACTTCGAAACTTTTCATGCAAGAATTTGCATTATATTTTATCTTATTATAGCCATATCAATCCATTTCTTGAATTTCTTTAGCCTTATTTTGTTGATTTTCTGTTTACTTAATTATCCGAAAAGAAGGTTTGAAAATTAAAACAAACGAAACATAAAATTCCCATAAATGTTTAGAACTTATTCACTTGCTATATAGCCCACAAGCCCAGGACTCACTTGCCTACTAAAAACTCCTCTACAGTCGACACGGATATTCTTCTTCAACGACTTTGAAAGACGAAAGTGGTCCACCATTTGAAAAAAGTAGGACTGGCAAAACGACTGGGAGGGATGAAAGAGCCTCTGGGTGTTGTGAAAAGTAAGGAATATGTGGTCGTCTCGTAAATGAAGGTTTGGTATTTTACGGAAGAGAAGCTGACAAAATTATACTTCTTATCGGTATGTTTTTCTCTGGGAGGAAATTTTCATAGCTCATTGTCTCAGGCTAATATGAACAGCTAATTGAAAGTGAGGCATTGGCATGAAACTTCTTATCAAATTAATAAATATACAAGCAGACGGGAAAATAATTTGGAATTAAGGCTCAAATAATATAACAAATTCTTTTTCTGTAAATTCTTTTCCCATCAGGAAAAAACATTGTCCATTTTGTTTGTCTTCCCATTAGAACACCATAAATACTTAGTTTCCGATAATCATATCGCGTAAATAAATCAATTTTGTCTCTAGAACTCAAGAGTGTCATCAGTTCTCTTTCATTCCCTCGCACCTTGTCTTTTAGAAGAGAGGATTATTAAGATCATGTTCAACTTTTTGTAATAGGTGTCAGTGAATCATACTTGGAATTTCGTTTCTACACGTCAAAAATGTAGTTTCATTTTCTTATTGATCAGATATACTGAGATTGTTTACTTGCACATATGTATTCATTTGTTTGATTGCAAAAACCACCAGCCGCACGGTACTTGAGAAAAATAAAATAACAGTAAATAAATTGAGCCTAAGTTTAACGAAAATTTAATAAGAGAGAGAGAGAGAGAGAGAGAGAGAGAGAGAGAGAGAGAGAGAGAGAGAGAGAGAGAGAGAGAGAGAGAGAGAGAGAGAGATTTACGCGCGAAAACTGTAATATTATATCAGTTATGAAGAACATTATCATAATATTCATTTACACAAGAAAAAACTGACAGACAAAATCTGTCCATCTATCAAATATTAAAAAAATTTCAGTCATGATGGAATCGGGACAATCTCATTCTTTTAACTGCATTTTCATAAGCTGCAAAACTGCACAAGTATTTTAAAGGTTACTAGAATTATAGTGTTTCCTTTGTAGTAGAAGATTAAACATAATTACACTTAGATTTGATAACTTTACATGGACTGGAAAAAAAGAAAAACACTCCTTTTCGTAGACGAACCTTTTACAGAACTTTTATAACTGCATTTCCCATTCAAGTACGTCTGTAGAAATACTCTAACGAGTTTTGATCTTTGCGTGATTGATGTTTCTCTCTGTCTGTGTCTGTCTGTCTGTCTTTCTCTATATCTGTGTTTGAGAGTACTCCCCCGCCCCAACCCCGGATTTCCAATTATTTCTTTTCATTTTTAAAAGCTTCATTTATCAATCAGGATAACAATATAATTCAATCATTTTAAGCAATGAAGGTTTATCCACTTTCAGGTGAAAATTTCAGATGTAGAAACCATTGC
>NW_027100721.1:1771234-1773734 GCF_040412425.1 Macrobrachium rosenbergii | reverse complement strand
AATGCATTTATGAGGACCAGGAAATAGTATTCCTTGCGTTACGAGAAATGCTCATTGCTGTGCTGTATTTTCTCTGTTTATTCTTTTTTTTGCGTATCTCTGTTATTATTATTGATTCAATTACTTCCCCATCGTTTAATAAGTCTACATTACTTTTATTGCTATGATTTTCTATTAGCCATTATTTTGCAAACAGATTTCTTTATTTTTCTGATTAGCTTCATAACTAATGTCCATATGCGATTCTTATAACCAGCTTTAATATTATTCTTTTCTTTCTTGATATATTATGCTGGCTGTTCCCCATCCCAATTCGCCACAGAAGACATCCGCTGTCTCGCAAGAAGGCAAATTCCTCCAAGACATTCCAAGATTAATTTAATGGCTGCGACTCCTCCATAAATCTCCTCCTTTACAGCAGTTCCTCGCAAGAACATCTGACGTTTGTTCTGATATAGGATTTCGGGATTTTCTAAAGAACGAGGATGTTTTGATGTCTGTCTTATTAAGAGGGCAGAGGTACGATGCCACTTTGGGTAAAAATTCTTGACAAGTGCAGCGCACTGAACCTCATGTATCGATGGGTATTTTGATTTGACTTGATTTTATTTTCAAAATCTCACGCTTTGTTCATTGATTCATTCTCATTTTTTTATTTCTTCTTCCTTCTATTTTATTTATTTATCATAAATGGAATGAAAGTTCTTGTAAATTCTTCGCAAACGATTTAGTGCTAGGTTCCCTTCCTCAGAGCAAGGACATCTAAGTTAACAGAGGTCAAAACTCTAATGAGGTCAATGTCAAAATCTAATGACGGTAAAATTGAGAGTTGTGAAATTATTAAAGTAAAGTGATTTTCTTCTGTGTTCGTACAAATTCTTTGTTATAGTTAGTTACTTCAGCTTCTTAGACTGGATGTAAATGATTACGACATGCATCAATAATAAGTTCGTCGTCCCGTGGGCTCGAACCAGCGAAGGACAAGAACTCAGGACTACAGTGGACGCATTAACCCACACGGCCAGCAAGTGAGGTATAAGTGGATATCGGCTCCCACCTACAAATCCCCGTCGAACTCAGGTGTTTGTATTTGGAGACCATATCCACCCTACTTGCCATGTTGACCATGTAGTGCATTTTTCGCATGCAGCAGCCATATGACTTTTCATCACATCACCGTGATTCCCCTTCAGTAACATATATGAAAATATATTATTTCAGGTAGGCAGCGAATTGGATATTAAGGACGTTTGTAGCTTACTGACTGTATATGAATCCGCGGTTGATTGATAAAAAGAATCATAACAACTGCGTCTTGTTCAAATACTAAGTCAACATGGCAGAAGATGAGTGGATATTGTCTCCAAATACAAACACCCGACACTCGACGAGAGGTTTCCAGGTGAGCCGATATCCCACCTGCTCCTCACTTGCTGGCTGTGTGAATTGGCTGGGTCGAGTCTGATTCTGCAATCGCTTCGCTAGTTCCAGACTAACTAGCTATTATCAACAAAAAATTCCCCTTTGGTAACATATATGAAAATATATTATTTTCGAGGTAGAGCGAATTGGATATTAAAGGACGTTTGTAGCTTACTGATTGTATATGAATCACGGTGATGTGATAAAAAGTCATACATACATATATATGTAAGACCGTTGGAAGGAGAAACCTTAACATTTTAAGTATATAAATTAAGTGCTGAAGAAAGTCTGTTAATTGTTTTTATTGCAGGAAAATCTTTCTATTGCTTCTCAGGGATTCCATTTTGTCGTAATGCAAGAAGCTAAGGAAAATGAATGCTCTTTGTAATGCCATCCGAAAGAAATAAGAGGTTAAGATAGGTCTGCCTTTCAATTTGCATGCGAGTCACCTCTTTTAAAAATACCATAAACGTCGTGGTTTTATTTGCTTTATATATTTTTCAGATTAGTAACGACATATACCCATATACCAGTCTACAGTGGTCGCAGTAAAATATCGCTTTCCAATTTCCCCATCAAAAGATACTATCGGGGGTAGTGCCATCAGTGCACCTCATGCAGTGCACTGTAAGCATTACTTAAGGATCTTTGTAGCGTGCCTTCGGCCCTAGCTGCAACCCCTTTCGTTCCTTTTACTGTACCTCCTTTCATGTTCTCTTACTTTCCACCATTTCTAACAATTGATTCATAGTGCAACTGCGAGGTTTCCCTCCTGTTACACCTTTCAAACATTTACTGTCAATTTCTGTTTCAGCGCTGAATGACCTCATAGGTCCCAGTTCTTGGCCTTTGGCCTAAATTCTATATTCAAATTCAATTCAGTTCAAAGATGGCTAGGGATATGGAAGTAGAACACAAGGTAGCATCACCTTTAATATTATTATTATTATTACTATTATTATTGAGTTCTGACATTTTCAGCAGGTATTAATTAGTTGGTCTTACAGTACTCCTCCCTCCACGACACAGTGAAAAGAGTGGAAAGACGAGAGAACTCACCTATGAACTTTCGTCT
>NW_027100721.1:1756234-1761234 GCF_040412425.1 Macrobrachium rosenbergii | reverse complement strand
CACACTGGCATTCCATTCACATTCAAAGGCAGATTGTCTATTGTCTAATGGTAAGAACATTTTTGTCATCAGTGCCAAGTGCTGTTGCACAAGTTTGGTGACTATGTAATGGCAGTTAGGAGAATATTAATTATGAATAACGTACAAATAAGAAAGAGAAAAAGAAATGAGAAGAGAACCAGTGATATAGAAAGAGAATGGAATAATAATGAAATGAGAGAGAGAGAGAGAATAGCGAAACAAGAGGAGTTATGATTGTGTAGCCAAAACCTGAGCACAAGTTTAATCTCTAAATCATTGAAATGTTTACACGTCTCTTGTGTGCTTACCTTTCCACTGCGAACTAAGAGCCCAGTGATGTCATAAGTCCCTTTCTTCATAGGAGGATTAATTCATCTAGTACGCAGAGGACGTCATTATGATAAGTTTCAGCCAATTAGATGTCTAACGAGGTGGGACCGACTATTGCCCACTTATTGATAGGATAAACATTTCCTTTGAAAAACAGAGAAGAAGGCAAGGAAGGAGGAAGAGAAGTAGAGAACAGAAAAGATAGAAAGATCAGAGCCTCACCAGTTGTGGGTTGAGAAGAAGGCAAGACTCATACTCATTTCGTATTTATGCACTACTTAACTTGTATATATGTTGCTTGTATGTGTACAGTGTTATTGCATTAGTGTGATAATGAAGTAAGAAAACTACACTGTGTCTTCCTAAAGCCTCCTGGGACTCAAACACTGCGCCAGCAACAAAGTCAGAAATGACTGAGCAACTATAAAAGAAAAATATAGAAAAAAACTTCTTTATGGGCAAAAATAAATAACAAGTAGGAACATCTTAACAAAAAGGTGGTAAGGAAACATTACAAAGGACAAAGCATAACAACTATGCTGCATACAGAATGTGGCCACCCAACCTCACTTGTAAAACATTTTCTAATTAAAACCCGATAACTTGTAGGATAATGCTGGCAAATGAGGCATGAAGACTTTTTGCTTATGTACAAAGACATGAGGTGTGTGATTCTGTCAGCAACCTCAGTGAGATCCGTATTCAACTCTTGAGCAATTCACAATAAAAAGTTCGAATAAACTCAAGAAGCAGTCATCAGGGTGTTCGTTCAAGGAATATACTTTTCAAGTAATTATCTCTCGTTTTCAGTTATATAAACACTTATCGAAGAACCTAAATGAATGTTGGAAAAATAAAGATTTTCTGTGAAAAGAAAATTGGATCCAGCAGTGTGTACCCCAGAAAAGAAGACAAGGCAAAATCCATATTCATACACAATAAAAACCATATTCTAACAAAATGAAGTTAATCTGTCATTATTTCATGACATTTACAATAATATCATCGTTATTCCTATCAACGTAAGAAGTTATAAGCTCAGAATGAGTAACAGAACAGTCAAAAACACTTGACTGAAATAGGAACATGAATAAGAAAAAATTAACCTAGGTCTGCAGTTTTAGGGACGTGGTTCCTATAATTGGGTGTTGTTTAGGCTCTGCAGTTAAACAGCACATACGAAACCATAACTTTGGGGAACCGAGCGATGTATTAACTTAATGAAAATTAAAATTGACAATCAAAATAAGAGGCAGGCTAGTTGCAAAAACAAATAGTGATGTAAACGGAATAAGTCAGAGGAGCATTATGTCGTTCGGCGCATAAATAGCAAACTTTAACTACAGATATACCTATCATGGCTGAAATAAAAGAAAAAAATAGAGTAAAGGAACAATGACTCACGCACCTCGTAATCAAATTTGCAATAGTACTGATGCTGACATTGGGAAAGGAAAAATCTTGTTTGATGTAAATGAAATATCAAATTTGTCCAAAAAAATTGTGCGATCTCGTATCCCCTATTCTATTTGTGTGTGTGTGTGCGTGCGTGTGATTGTGCTGTAGGCAATGGACCTGAAATGAGATATTTAAGCATTTTTAATTATGTCCCCAGGCATAATTTTTTCCGAATCCTATAGCCGCCAAATTAATAAGTTCAAAAAGAGTAAAGGAGAAAACACTGCTGAGTGCTCCTTTGTTTCCAAGTTAGTCACTCATTTGTTTTGACAGAATGGAAAAAGGACATTCCAATACAAGACAATACCAACTTTGCATTAATCGTATAACCACGTGAGAAGAAATGTGCCTTCTCTCTCTCTCTCTCTCTCTCTCTCTCTCTCTCTCTCTCTCTCTCTCTCTCAATCAAATTTGCAAAACGCATTTCCTGCACCCTACCACAGTCTTTCCTCACTTCCTATTATCAGTTTAGGAATTCCTCCTCCCAAATGTCCCGAACAGCACCGTCTTCCCTTCCTTCTGATTGTACTTCCTTCAACCAATCTTCCACCTCCAAACTCCAAATCAGGAAACATCACCCGCCCCTCTCCCCCAAAAAAAAACACACACACACTCCTACCTAGCCCCACAGCCCCTATCCCTACATCCATGGGAGACCGTCCCAAGCAGTGAATCCTGGGTACGAACAGAAGTGAACGAGAGTGGGAATCTGAAGGGAAGACAAGAAAAGAGAGAGAAGTAACTTGGAATTATAAGGACTTGAAGACATTTAATAATGGAAATGGAAATGGAATATTAAATTTAGGCCAAAGGACAAGCGCGGAACCTATGAGGTCATTCAGCGCTGAAAGGGAAACTGAGATTAGAAATGTTTTAAACGTGCAGCAGGAGGAAAGAGAATATGAAAGGAGGTACAGTAAAAGGAATGAAAGGGGTTGCCGCTAGGGGCCGAAGGGATGCTGCAAAGAACCTATTAAGTAGTGTCTGCAGTGCACCGCGTGAGGTCCACTGATGGCACTATCCCCTACGGAGGTTTAATACTGAGACAGTGACCTTATCAAGTAGCAGCAATTATTCCATCCGTGACCATTTCTCCGGGAAATCTGCCCTTTTTATCACCAATTTCGTCAGCTTTCAAATGTAATTTGTAATCTTCTTTCTGTGCAACTGCATGCAATAATATACCTTCCCCAAACTAATCAATTCCAACAGCTAATGACGATTCTTAAAATCTATTTTAATAAAATCTCCTTATATGTTACTTTTGAACTGGGGGATTGGAAACAAACACTACTTATAGCGAGACTTAGGGTTCTGAACAGCTACTGATGGCACCTGTATTAAAATTCTTAAGAATTTATCAACCTTTAATATCTGCTTCTGCGATTTATCATTTCATTCTTTAAAATCTTACTTATTTCTTCAACATCTCTACGAGTCTGTTATTTTCTCTCCCGCACTCCAGTTCTCTGCCTGGAATACTGGAATGTAGACTTCACCAGTGACTGTTCCACTGACAAGATCTCGCGTCAACACCCAACCCTTATTCCTGATCAAGGACATCCACCATTTATTCCAGGAATTTCTTTACCTTAAAACTGCTAAATGAAATTTTAGTCATCGTTTGTTTGGAGAGCTTGCTTCAAGCGAACCAGCCATTTGGAACATTATTTGAAATTGCTGTGTGTGTGTGTGCCCGCATGCGCGCGCAGTTGTAGTTGGGGAGGGAGGGAGGTAGGGGGTTGGTACTGCTGTTTCCAAGAAGAATCTGTTTAATTTCGCCAATTTTCTTTCTGTGAAAAATGACCTTAATTCTTATCATTACCCTTGCTGTTTTCTTGATGACGATGGTGACGGTAACGAGTATTAAAAATAACTCTGGTATATCATCCATTGTTGTTCAGCACAATTATATTTAAAGCTAAAATATATCAAGATTATCCTGAAGAAATTCTATTTATAAAATGAATTCATGTTAATAAATACTTTTATCAAATCTCGTTTTCCCTACGTAGCAAATATACGAGCGATAGGTTTGCCAACCACGATTCCATTGCACTTGTATAAAAAGTTACTTTTGGAAAGATGCAATCAGTAGCTTCCTTTTGCGAGTTCCGTCATTTCTCTTCACATAATTCTCTTCGTGCTTCCCATTCTGGATTTCTTCCTTCAAGCGAGGACGATTCTGCCTTTCGTATAGACAACAGCATCGACGCGTGTTAAACTCTCTCTCTCTCTCTCTCTCTCTCTCTCTCTCTCTCTCTCTCTCTCTCTCTCTCTCTCTCTCTCTCTCTCTCATCTTAGCTAGAATTTCATCCTCTCCTGTGATTTTATTACAAACAACCGATGTTCATCAAATCCACTCTCCTGAACTCGAATGAACAGCCTCAAGAAAGCAGTAAACAGAACCGAACAAAGATGAACAAATAAAACAAACAAACGTCCTGACTAAGCACCAAAGAAGAAGACTGCCTCCATTCAAAGCCGGTTCCTCAGAAGGAAATTACTAAAAAAAAAAAAAAAATAAATAAAGGCCTCAGAAGGAAAATACTAAAAGTCCTCCAGAAGGAAAAGGCAAAATAGTCACCAAAAGGAGAATTACAGAAAAAAAGCCTTCCAGAGGAAAATACTAAAGAAAGTCCTCAGAAGGAAAATATAAAAAAAGTCCTCAGAAGAAAGAGGAAGATACTAAGAGAAAAAGTCCTCAGAAGAAATTACTAGAAAAGGTCCTTAGAAGGGAAAATACTAAAAAAGAGTCCTCAGAAGGAAGTTACTAAAAAAAAAAGTCCTCAGAAGGAAAATACTAATAAAAAAGCAATTATCCCCCATAACGGAGGAACATGTTTACGAACTGTATTCAGAAGGAACAGGAAGAATGTTAACGATTGCTCCAAATGAGGACTCAGGATACTACTCTCTCTCTCTCTCCCTTGTAATGAGATCTTCTTTTGTCTTTGATGATCACTCCCAGTCTTCCACATTTCTCTAATTACCTCCCCGTTCTCGTATCCCTAACCCCCACTCCCCAAGGTGGAGATTGGCGTGGGGGGGGGGAGGTGGTTGATGATGAGCTTTTGTTTTCGCCGGTGCAAAAAATAAAATTTTTTTAAAAATTCTTTTCGAAAATACTGAAAGAGCACGGTTTACCGTGCAATATGAATGATGCAATACTTGGCGTAATTCAGGGTAAA
>NW_027100721.1:1678734-1753734 GCF_040412425.1 Macrobrachium rosenbergii | reverse complement strand
TATATATATATATATATTATTATAAGGTGTTATCATATGTATAACCATTTTATAAGTGTTTGTGTGTCTCTGAAACTTTTATGTTTTTGCTTACAGATTCGTCATTTATTGTGAAGATATGATTTTAAAATGTCTTTTCTTGCAGATAGTTATATATCATGTAAGCTTACAATACCATGGAATGTTTTTCCCTTTGTTTAATATGTGAAACTCTTATCAGGTCACACATCCTGTTTGTGTAGAGAGGGTAAAGACCTTGCTTCCATATTTGCACAGGTGCCAGTAACTCGCGCTGGGAGAAAGAAACTGTTATCGTGATGAGTTGACAGCTAACGGCCAGTTGCCTATTATATATTTATCATATATGCTTAACGTATGGTTATTAGCTGTGTCTATGCTTATTCTTTCGTAATCTGAGAAAGAGAGAATGAGGGACAGTAAGATAAGTGGAGTTGACGAGCTGTCAAACACCGAAATTTGGCTCTAAAAGCATTTCCGTTTGTTTGCTCAGCTGTGTAAGTCTCCCAAGAATTTGGTTTAAAATATGTTTTTCTTCTTAGCCCTGAACAGGAAATGTCCATCATGTAGATAAGAGGTAGGCGCTCGAAACTCTGCCGTGTATATATTTCATACATGTATGTATGAATGTTTGTATACTTGTTTGAATGTATACATACCCTATGTATCATGTATTCTGGAAGGGCCTGTTGGAGAGTTATAAGCACAGTGCTTTTCCAAAGACAGCCAGTCTGCTAGAGGGGTCCCTAAGAGAAGCATCTCTCTCTCTCTCTCTCTCTCTCTCTCTCTCTCTCTCTCTCTCTCTCTCTCTCTCTCTCTCTCTCTCTCTCTCAATACTCCCATTATACTCGTATATACTGAAGGGTCACTGTTTGTAAAAACTCTGTTAAACCCACTCCAGGAGTGTGTTAATTTTGTAGAAGGTGATCAGGAATATTGTTTTGTGCAAGTGTTGAGGAGATGTGTAATAGTGTAATAATTACAAAAGGTAATGTGGTGATTACTGAGTTTGTTATTGTTAAGACTTAAAGTGATATTCTTGGTAAAAGAGAACTATTATTTTGAATAAGTCTTAGTGCCTTAACATTGTTTTCTAAAGATTGATATAATCTTTAGGCACATTTTTGGTGATTGGTATATTTCCATTTTTGCATATTGCATTCCTATATGTCTGTGCTATCACATTATTATAATTTTATTGTTACTGTGTTTTGCTGGTGATTTCTTAACATTTTGTTAGTGTCTACCTGTTATTGAGATTTTGGAGAATGTTATGTGGATTCCAGTCAGTAATATTTTGGTGACTGTTTGTAATGGTTAATCAGGTATATACTTGGCACTTGAGTGATTGTTAATAGTTTGATTCTTACCTAACCAAATTGCTTTCTTAATAAATTAAAGTTTTTGTGCATTAAACTTGATTAAGAAATACTTAAATCTTACACTGTTGTCAATTAATGGTAAATTTTTTGAGATTGTGAACTTTACATATAACTTTTGAACTTAGAAATAAACATGTTTGTTTAAAGTTTTTAAAACATAGCATTTCATTTTGACCACCAGTAATTAGAGACATTAATGAATGTACAAGGTAAGTGATGTATCTGTTTGTTCACCTGAGACTTATCTAGGTAAAATAGTCTGGATATAACTTAATAATTGTTGCCTCACCCATAACTTGATAAAGTTACATTGATTTTTTCAATTGATCAGTAAGTTTTATGGGATCATTGTACCTTTAGAGATTCAGTCACACTCTTTGTTATGAGGTTTCAAGTATCTGCTCAATGTGAGGTAACTTTTGGTATTATTATTTGTGTAATAACTAGGTGCTTGATCACTTCGTGACAATATATATATATATATATATATATATATATATATATATATATATATATATATATATATATATATATATATATATATATATATATGTGTGTGTGTGTGTGTGTGTGTGTGTGTGTGTGTGTGTGTGTGTGTGTGTGTGTGTGTGTATGTGTGGTGTATGTATGTATATATATATATATATATATATATATATATATATATATATATATATATATATATATATATATATATATATATATATATATATATATACACATATACATACATACACACACCTGGGGTTTTCTCAATAGGGTAACCAGGAAAAATCGAGTTGCGCATTTTTAAATCAATAGTTTTTCTATGAGGACTTCCCGTATAAAGGAACAAAGTAAAATATGCATGGTGTTTACTAGCTACTTCAAGGACAGGCTCATCTACATTGCTATGAATGAAAGTTATAATGGTTCGAAACGAGGCTGAAGATCAATATCACCAACTGCCTGTTCCTCCTGACTTGTACATAGATCGGTCAACATGGGGAATTTGTTTAGCAATTCCAACCCCGAATCAAGCAAAAAAGTCTTATGTACAGGAAAACTTTAAGTCACAGTGTCACGGACAACCGGAAAATTCTGGACATTTGCAGGTGATCTTTGTTCTTGAAGAGCATTCACTTTTGATTTACTTTGTTTATCATGTTTTTTAGCTTGATAATTCTTGGAAAATCTCTTATTGTGAAAATGATGATTACAATTAGTATATTTGTGATGTCTAGAATGACTACCACCTGTATTATGATCATTACTTTGATTATTTCTCACTGAATTTCCTGGATTATTACCCACTTCCATGCTGAGCCTCATTTTACAATTTTGAAAGCTCGGGGATGCAATGTGATGAATACTACGAAATTTGACTCTACAATTTCTTGCAACTGAGACATTTTATGTTTTGGTTATTTGAATGAATTACATTAACTGCTCAGTGTTGAATAAACAAGTAAGGTCTAAATCCTGAATCTAAGAACAATGTTTTTTTATCTGATCAGTAACCATAAGCTCACAAAAATTCTGACCAAACTGATTCAAAAAGAGCAGTCATAAGAGCAAGTTGCAATAGGTGATGCATATCAACTGCAGTAATGATTTTAGCATTCACCCATGCAGACTGAACTAATTCAGCATGACACTCAAACATCTGATCAGTAATTAAAGAAGTCTGTTCAGTCAAAGAGAAGCCCATCCTATTAATTAATTTTAGAATGCTACATAAAGTCAAAACCTCATCCATGGCAGATTCCCCAAGATATATGTAAATCATAGTTGTGTTAAAGTCTTCCCATGTCTTACAACTAAAAAATTCCCCTTCGGTAACATATATGAAAATATATTACTTCCGAGGTAGAGTGAATTGGATATTAAAGGACGTTCGTAGCTTTCTGATTGTATATGAATCACGGTGATGTGATAAATAGTCATAATATGGCTACGTGCGACAAACGCACACAGGGTCAACATGGCAGAGGTGGTGGATATCGTCTCCAAACGCAAAACACCTGAGTTCGACGGGTGAGTTGATGGGAGATGGTATTCACTTATGCCCTCTCTTGTGGCCGACAGCGTTAGTGTGTCACTGTAGTCCTGATTCCTCGTCCGTCGCTGGTTCGACCTCACGGGACGGTGGACTTATTATCAACTAAAAATTCCTTCGGTAACATATATGAAAAATATTACTTCCGAGGTAGAGTGAATTGGATATTAAAGGACGTTTGTAGCTTTCTGATTGTATATGAATCACGGTGATGTGATAAATAGTCATAATATGGCTACGTGCGACAAACGCACTACAGGGTCAACATGGCAGAGGTGGGTGGATATCGTCTCCAAATGCAAAACACCTGAGTTCGATGGGTGAGTTGATGGGAGATGGTATTCACTTATACCCTCTCTTGTGGCCGACAGCGTTAGTGTGTCACTGTAGTCCTGATTCCTCGTCCGTCGCTGGTTCGACCCCACGGGACGGTGGACTTATTATCAACTAAAAAATTCCCCTTCGGTAACATATATGAAAATATATTACTTCCGAGGTAGAGTGAATTGGATATTAAAGGACGTTTGTAGCTTTCTGATTGTATATGAATCACGGTGATGTGATAAATAGTCATAATATGGCTACGTGCGACAAACGCACTACACGGTCAACATGGCAGAGGTGGGTGGATATCGTCTCCAAACGCAAAACACCTGAGTTCGACGGGTGAGTTGATGGGAGATGGTATTCACTTATACCCTCTCTTGTGGCCGACAGCGTTAGTGTGTCACTGTAGTCCATAGAACATTTATGTAAAGTTCTGTGATGAAAAACACTGTTTTTTTTTTTTTTTTTTTTCTGTGGAGATCTAAGTGGATAACTTTATTCAAGAAATAGTATCCCATCTCTTTTTTTGTTCCGTTCTCTCTTTGACCCTTTCGTAATTAATGTCCCCCTTTAGTATGGCATGAACGAAGAAGAACTGCTTCCACTGGATACTCCTCTACCCCTCCTATATCTGTCAGGTCTCTCCTCTAAGTAACCTGCCATTTGGACAAAATCGTCCACTTTCTTTCTTAGACGGGACCGGGCCATCGAAGTCTTGTCTCTTGTAAGTAGTCAGCTCTATTTGACACATTCTCTTCGTGAAGGATCTTCATTTTTGCATTGTGAAAAGATTCATCTATTTCCCCTTTTGGGATTTCCAGACTTTCAAAGTGTAAAAGCAAATGGATAATAAGAGTGAAAATTTGAGTATTCAGATACTTTATACTGCCAAAAGGGTTATTTATACACATGACTTTTCTTCCTAGAATAATGTGCACGTGCTTTTTTTTTATTACCTCTCTCTCTCTCTCTCTCTCTCTCTCTCTCTCTCTCTCTCTCTCTCTCTCTCTGCTTAGAGTTTTCGACCTATTCTTCCTAATTCTATATCCTTCTATAAGTTCATCTCTTGAAGAAATCCGCATTTATAACAGGTAACTAATTAATGTGTAAATATAGGCATAAAAGTGTATTTCATGTTTTGCCAAATAATCTAAAAAAACAATGCATAAATTATCCATTTAATATACTTTAGTGCATTTTGGAAACACTGGCAATTTTTCCTCTACGTGTGGGGCATGAAATCAATTCAAGGTGAGATATACCTTCAGAAATAAGCCAAAAATTCATTGCAAATGTCATATGTGAACGTATAAGAAATACCTTATCGAAATTCATTCCATCCTCCATTCAAACGCGCCACAATAGACAACTAAGCAAGAATGAAAATAATATGTGGGACGTCTCCTTAGGAAATTGATGACACCATCAATCTAAAGTCAGTATACATTTTTATCAAACGGGTCTGTTGAAAAAGAAAGATGTGGTGAACAAGAAGAAAAACGAAAAGTGGAAGTATGACGATGAATAATGTGAGAATACGAATAAAACTTTTCTCTTCAAATCATACATCTGTGTGTTCGATATTATGAAGAATTGGATGAGGACTAATACCGAGAACAAGAATCAAAATAAAACTAATGACGCAATATAAACTGCTAACGGTAGATTTCACAAGTATTTTTAAAGTTTGCTAATTTAAGTCGTTGACACATTTCCATGGAATAGCACACTTGCATCTGCTGTTAACTGTCATACGCATCACTGGTCTATTAACGAGTGCGGCGATTAACCTCATCAACTCACGAGATAAGAAAATGCTATCTGCTGCGGATTTCAACACGAGCCACTGAATAGAAAGAGAAAAATGTGCGGAATGCAGGATGTCATTATCGAAAGCATTGTTCTCCCCACACATATTTGAGGCCTCATACTGCGTTCACGTTTAATTGATTGAATATTATGAGCTTCCCAATTAAACGGTGGAAAAGTGGATGGATACCTCTTTCTCCAACTTGAAATGTGCTCCATTAAGTCCAGAGAGGCATTCCGGGAAACAGACGATATTACATGCCGATATTATAGTTTCTCGACGTCGCCATTTATTTGTGAACTCAACCGACTTTTTTTACTCCAGCAGATTAACTAAGTATTTATACCTTTTATATGCATTCAGCCAGTTCTTATTGGGACGCCTGCCTTTCAGGTGACTTTGTTCAGTCTTTCTTGGTCATCTTCCCGCACACTGACCAGTAACTCGAAAGAAAAAAATAATATTATAGCTTCTAGCAAACAGGAAGTGCACCTCAATCATTTCTTAGGAAACCCGGTTGAAAAACTAAATGAAGTGAGCTTTGACTAACGATGTCTTTTGCTTCCCTCGAAAAGCACAGATTTTCTTTTTCTCGTAATATATAAAATTCTTCTGTCTTGTTTAAAGAGTAAGAGGCAGAAACTATTCAAAATCCTACCTTTGTTATCACTGTGGGAAGTCAGGGTTTTGCTGTAATGCTTAAATGAAACTTCAGCTGCAGTTCATTTTTTCCTTCTTGATAATCGGCGTTTTGGGCATTTTTCCGTCAGAAGTAAGATGTTCACTACACAGTAGTCTGCCCACTCAGCGATGTAAAAAAACGTTAAGTATGGTCCTACTTGGTTGAGTGAGCACAAGGACATTTCAGACGACTTCCGTCATCAGCCCTTAAACATCTCATGAACGGTGGAGAACTGGCAACTTTTCTTCTGAAACCCAGGATGCTGCAATTTCCGAAGCCACGACTCTCAGGAGTGAGGTGTATGGTTGGAAAAGAACTCGCATTCTTATGTAAACATTGGAATATTCTGCTTAATGCATAATGACACCAGTATAACACTGGACCTTGTCCAACCCTCTCTCTCTCTCTCTCTCTCTCTCTCTCTCTCTCTCTCTCTCTCTCTGCACATTTACTTATATTTTGATTCTCTCCATTGGCATTCAAGCACTCCAACGTGCCTTACATTTTTATAGTCCTGGCGACCTGGACTCGCATTTGCTTTTCTCGCGAGACGACCATCAATCCCTCACATATTTTACATGAATGAATATGGTAGCGTTTCTCACTTGGGACACAAAGCCTGAAAAAATTCCATAATCAGCTTTTAGAGATTTAGGAGCCTTGCGCCTTTTACATAAAAGGAATGAAGTAGAGACCTGAGCTTTTAACGTCGTTTAAATGGAGGGAAAATATGGTATTTTAGCGACGTCGTTGGTTGGATTTGGCTCATTCATCTGTTAGTACTCTTTCCGTTGCATTTGCTTTGCCGTTTGTTTCTCGGGGGTTTTTGCTCTGGAACGTGGCTAGCGTAAAGTTAAAGTTAATTGCTCATGTGATAGAATAGATGAAAGATCTTAGTGTGATAAAATTCATATAATCGTTCATCCTGCCTTTTTCGAGTTAAACAAAAGAATATTACTGTTTAGGATATTCAAAAGTTATGCTGAAACTCGTTACCCGCCAAATGGCTAGAGGACAATTGATCATTACTGAGCTGCAATGTGGGAATTTTCAAACGTTTCTTTGTTTTCTTTTGCATAAATAAAGCCTCGGCGCATATGGGCTTTAGACATTGGCCGTATTTCATCCGATATGTTCTGTAAATAAGTGATTGTATAGAAGCTTACAACTGCTGTCTTTAGTTGCTTATGAGTATTGTGCTCGTCAGATATCTTTGCAAAACTTTTAAACCGATTTCTATAGAAGACGCTTTCTTTTTTATTCTTGAGCTTGTAGAGTCAATAATATTTGTAATGCTTTTACAATGTACATTTTCACGTACATTAGTAAGTAAACAACTTGCCAGTCTTCCATACGTTTTAGGAAACATCAGTAAATATCATTGTGATAATATTAATATTCTTATATTTTCTTTTTCTTAGAATATAAGGAAAGAAGGAATTTCTTTTATTTTATTTATTAACTGGCTTAGAAGTTTCGTTAATTATTGATATTATTATATTTTAGGTATTTTTGCTCTATAGGGATAACCGACACTTAAAGCTTTAGTAAGAAATACGGTATATGAAGCTTTTTTACCTGCTGGTAGGAATTGCAGTGCTGTTATAATTAAGAAAATAAAACAAAAGATTGCAAAGAATAAGAGCATAGGATTTCCACTACGCTTTAAGGTATATGTAGATAATTTTCGTCGTGTCAACAAGGTGTTCATCATTAAACACCAAGAAATCTTCCGGTACATGGTGTTTCTTCGTACACTGCGGAGTATCATTCTCTTCAGATTACATCCGACGGACTCTCTAGCACATATCTGATATTATTTCTTTAGTGCAAACTGTAGGAATTTTTTTTATATAAGAATCAGGATAAAATTTAATATTGTACAATGGGTAAAGACCTCAAACACCATACTGGATGAGTTATTTTATTAAGGAGATGAATTCCACATTTAAAATAAAATTTGGTGGAATATTATTCCATAAATTGTCCATGAGTAAGGAAAACAATCAACATTACCAATCAAGATAAGATGGAACCCAAAAGTTATCTAAAAAAAAAAAAAAAAAAAGAATAGAGAATAACCATTGCTATTCATCTCACTTCGAAATTTTCTTGCAAAATTTGCATTATATTTGATCTTATTATAGCCATATCAATCCATTTCTTGAATTTATTTTGCCTTATTTTGTTGATTTTCTGTTTACTTAATTATCCGAAAAGAAGGTTTGAAAATTAAAACAAACGAAACACAAAATTCCCATAAATGTTTAGAACTTATTCACTTGCTGTATAGCCCACATGCCCAGAACTCACTTGCCTACTAAAAACTCCTCTACAGTCGACACGGATATTCTTCTTCAACGACTTTGAAAGACGAAAGTGATCCACCAGTTGAAAAAAAGTGGGACTGGCAAAACGACTGGGAGGGATGAAAGAGCCTCTGGGTGTTGTGAAAAGTAAGGAATATGTGGTCGTCTCGTAAATGAAGGTTTGGGATTTTTCGGGAGAGAAGAAGCTGGGCAAAATTATACTTCTCTTATCGGTATGTTTTTCTCTGGGGGAGGAAATTTTCATAGCTCATTGTCTTTGGATTGTGCTCACGTCTCAGGTTAATATGAACAGCTAATTGCAAGTGAGGCATTGGCATGAAACTTCTTATCAAATTAATAAATATACAAGCAGACGGGAAAATCATTTGGAATTAAGGCTCAAATAATATAACAAATACTTTTTCTGTAAATTCTTTTCCCATCAGGAAAAAAAATTGTCCGTATTTTTGTCTTCTCATTAGAACACTATACATATTTCGTTTCCGATAATCATACCGCGTAAATAAATCGTTTTTGTCTCTAGAACTCAAGAGTGTCATCAGTTCTCTTTCATTCCCTCACACCTTGTTTTTTAGAAGAGAGGATTATTAAGATTATGTTCAACTTTTTGTAATAGGTATCAGTGAATCATACTTGGAATTTCGTTTCTACACGTCAAAAATGTAGTTTCATTTTCTTATTGATCAGATATACTGAGATTGTTAACTTGCACATGTATGTATTCATTTGTTTGATTGCAAAAACCACCAGCCGCACGGTACTTAAGAAAAATAGAATAACAGTGAATAAATTGAGCCTAAGTTTAACGAAAATTTAATAAGAAAAAGAGAGAGAGAGAGAGAGAGAGAGAGAGAGAGAGAGAGAGAGAGAGAGAGAGAGAGAGAGAGAGAGAGAGAGATTTAAGCGCGAAAACTGTAATATTATATCAGTTATGGAGAACATTATCATAATATTCATTTACACAAGAAAAAACTGATAGACAAAATCTATCCATCTATCAAATATTAAAAAAAACTTTCAGTCATGATGGAATCTAGACAATCTCATTCTTTTAACTGCATTTTCATAAGCTGCAAAACTGCACAAGTATTTTAAAGGTTACTAGAATTATTGTGTTTCCTTTGTAGTAGAAGATTAAACACAATTATAGTTAGATTTGATACAAGCACATATTATAAAGTCGGTAAGATATGGGACGTTCGTATTTAAAATTTGTCTTGTACGTTCAGTTCTATCAGGAGATTGAAAATAAAAGTAGAAAAAATACATTTGATAACTTCATATGAACTGAAAAAAAGAGAAAAAGACTCCTTTTCGTAGACGAGCCTTTTACAGAACTTTTACAACTGCATTTCCTATTCAAGCACGTCTGTAGAAATACTCTAACGAGGTTTGATGTTTGCATGATTGATGTTTCTCTCTGTCTATATCTGCCTGTCTGTCTTTCTCTATATCTCTGTTTGAGAGTACTCCTCCCCCCCCCCAACCGCGAATTTCCAACTATTTCTTTTTAATTTTTAAAAGCTTCATTTATCAACGGGGATAACATTTTGTTTTCAATTATTTTAAGCGATGAAGGTTTATCCACTTTCAGGTAAAAATTTCAGATGTAGAAGCCGTTGCACCGTGGCATGATTATATCAATAAATAGGTAAATAACACGATTGTGACGAAACTCACGGAGCGCCAAGTCGCATAACGCTGCTTTATTCATAGGAAGTACAAATGGCATATTTTAGGTCATTTGTACATCTTTTACTGAAATAATGTTCTCCGGTGTTGATGTCTGCTTCTGCCAGAAATTTATTTCTCTTGGATAGCGTGGTTCGCGGTGGTAGGTTTCTATTTCCCAATAGTAGCAGTTATGACTTGGACCATCGACGGATGGTCTCTCGTTTGTCACTTTTTCATATGTTGTTTCAGCAGAGGTCTTTCACATTCCCAATTGATCCCTGATCCCCTTTTCCTGGCGAGAGAGAGAACAGCGAGATTCGCTGAACAGCAGCGCCAATATGCAGTAAATGCGCCTAGCTGTCGAACTTCTCAGTTCCACAGGACCTTTATTCCTCACACCGTTGGACCGTGGACCAGCCTCCCATGCATTACTACCCTAATACTATTCTTTTTGTGCTTTAATAAATCTTTATCTATTTATTTGTTCATTAATTTTGTTTACATTTTTAATGAGGGGGATCTCTTCTTTCTGCATTTCCCTTGGTTTCTTCTTACGTTTGCCTAATGAACACCTTGATATTCTTTGAAGCCTGAATTTCGAGTCAATGGTCCCTGCAGGCACGTTCCATATGAATAAGTTTCATCTACTGAATAATAATAATAATAATAATATAAATATGAAAGCTAACTCACAAAATCCGAAACGTGAAAGCCAGTGATGTTATTAATGAACTGTTCCATTATTTAAACTGAGGATTAAAGTTTTCGTGGCATTATGCATCAGTGTTCAGTATACTCGTACAACCATATCCCCTTCAAAAGGAAAATATATAAATATATTTAGTTGTAATTTAATACAATAAAAATTTTTTAGATATACCTGAATAGGTACTATTAACCTTTTTGGTGCCTTAAAATTATTGTAAATAAGAAAACGTTTATTTCATTTATTTTAATAGATATAATTGTTAATCCTTTTTTTTTCCTCTCTTCCTAACATGTATGTTCTTTTCCGTTGTCTTTTATCTATTTGTTCCTTTTTCATTTGTTTTATTAATTTTCCCCTCTTACTACCTCTCGCTGCTTGTTGTTCCTTTTCTCACGGATCTCCTGTTCACTGACTTCTGATTATATTAATTTGTTTGGTATCAGTAACAATTACTTCCCTCTTCCCACGATCGTGACACAAATATTGTAGAGGTAAACCATCTTTGGACACAACAAATAATGGTCCATTTGTTCGCCCCATTTACAGAAGATATAATTCCATCCTGATCGTAAAAGCAAATGCATTACATGAATATCGCCTCACGAATTAAACTTAAGCAGAACCACATTCAACAAACATAAACACAAACATATACTTGGGAGGTTTCTTTTTCTTATTTATATGTTTATGCTACTTCCATATAGTCTCCCAGATCAAACGTACACACAAGAACATTCAACATACCCTTAAACATACACATGAATATATATATATATATATATATATATATATATATATATATATATATATATATATATATATATATATATATATATATATATATATATATATATATATATATATATATATATATATAATATATATATATATATATATATATATATATATATATATATATATATATATATATATATATATATATATATATATATATATATATATATATATATATATATATATATATATATATATATATATATATATATATATATATATATATATATATATATATATATATATATATATATATATATATATATATATATATATATATATATATATATATACATATAAGTAGGGAAAAGGTGCCATTTGGCGTCCTGGCGTCCTGAACATTTGGCGTCCTCAAGAAAGGGTGTCATTTGGCGTCCTCAATTATTATTTATTTTATTTTGATATTTTTGGTGAAGAAAATAACATGCAATTTTATTTTTATATTTTTGCTTTCGAAACAACATGTATATATAAAAAATATTATGTAGTAAGTAGGGGAAAAGGTCCCTGAACTAATATGAGAGAGGCCCACTGCTTGACTCATCAACTGTTGCATAACTGATGAGATGAACCAATATAAACTATCTGTTATTAATCCCACTTTACCGATAATAGTCTGATTAGGAGGAGGAGACACCTTGCCGAACAGATCTGAACTGATATTAGAGAGCCCCACTGCGTGACTCAACCACAGCTGTGTGACTGATAAGAGCTGAACCGTTATAAACTAACTGTTATTAATCCCACACTATCGATAAGAGTCTGATTAGGTATCCACTGCTGATATGATTTAGACCCGCCGCATGACTCATGAACAGGTGTATCACTGATAAGAGTTGAAGCGTTATAAACTATCTGTTATTAATCGCACTCTATCGATAAGAGTCTGATTAGGTATCTGCTACTGATATGATTTAGACCCGCTGTGTGACTCATGAACAGCTGTATGACTTCATACAGACATTACAATGTGCAGCTATCTAAGATATACAACTCTAACTCTCCACCCGATTGTTAAAAGTCACACGTTTTAACATGCTCCCGATTACGCTCACTGTCAGTGTCACTTAACCTATGTATGGGATAATAAAAAGCGATTTTACCTATCCACTCATTTTATTAGATAAAGCGGTATACATTAACAAGTACATGAATCTGGGGGTTCTCCCGACACACATTCCAATACAATACCACCACGAGTTGTTATAACCAACCTTAAACCTCTAAATAATTTTACAATAGATAACCATAGGCTTCCCAATCTAGAATGTCATACCGCCTGACTTTCCTTCCCCTCCCCCTTCTTCTCCCCCTCTTCCATTAGTGTTCTGTGTAGAAGAACTTGTCTTCCTCCTCCTCCTCCTCCCCCTCCTCCTTGACCATTCATCCTAAGTAAGAAAAATGAAATGTCTTAGAAAAACCAAACGTCCCCAAAATTAATTATGTGATATATATTAGCAACGTTTTTTAAAAATGGAAATAATCATTACCTTTTATTTAAAGAACGTACGCACTCCTTGTATGTAAGAGCTCGTTTAACACCCGAACTCCAGTGTGAACGTCGCACCCTCTTGAAAAACCTGAAATAGTATTCCATCAACCACCTGTCATTACTTTTCAAACGACTCGGGGAGAAGACGACACTCATTAACGACAAAACCGATTTTAACCCTCTATGACTCGTACAGTGAACGAAGAAAACGCAGTAAAGACCACAATTGTAAGAATTATCGGGCTGTATCTGCCTTACGGACTGGTGAAGGGTAAAATCTGAATGCGCATCGAGAAAAGATGAGAAGCTACCCGAATAAATTTGCGGGTTTATACCGTAACTGTCAAAAAAGTAGATTGTATCCCTAGGCGAACAGTCTATATAAAAACACACCCAATGTCCGACAAGGTCAATACTAGAAGTTGAAGGTAGAGTATTAGATATAAAAACTAGAGGTTTAATTCTATTCACAGGTATTTTAAACGCACCAGCTTCATCCGAAGCGAACACACCTAAATATCTAATAAGACTCCCTAGCGAACCCTGTAAAACTGTCTCAATTTCTTTCGTATCCATCACACCTAGCCTCCAACATAGCACTGTATGACTATCCGAATCAATGGTTAAAATACCTTTCATGTCACTGAACAGTAAAATCATGCAAGGGTGTGGTGCAACCGTGCCCAGCTTTATGGATATTCTCAAACTGGCCGAAATCTCAACGGGCATGGAATCTTCCACCTCTTCCGTAACAAAGCTGAAACAAGAGATGGCTCTCCCATTTTTAAAACTATTATAGGTTATGAGGTTATCATGTCCCCCTCCTATCGACTTTTGAGTCTTATAATACAGTTGCGTGATAGCATTAGGAAAATTACAGTTGATGTGATACACCGTATTCCCATTAACTTTGATGTGCACATTATTCAAGTCATAAGCTCTGAAACATAAACTATTGGCTGCGTAATTCCCCGAAAATGTATGCATGCTTATCATGGCCAGTGTAATCTTTTCAGGTATACAGGTATTGAAAGGTTGATCTATTAAAATGGAATCCTCGTTCTGCCCTATAACATACGTTTTATATAAAGTCTTATCAAATATATATTGTATCGGGTTAACTGCTAGAGCGGTGTTTAAAGCGGACATGGTGCTATAATGAGGGGTAACCCAATCAATCCACAACTTGGCATTTTCTATATTCAGATCATTTAAGTGTCTGTCTGTGTGTGCACCCATCACCCAGTTGTTATTCGCCATTTCGAGTCTTATTCTCAAATCCACGGAATCTAGCAAATACATGTCTATACTCGCCAGATCTATAAGGAGTGGAAAGTACATGTGAACTCCCCCCGCCTTAATGGAGCTCAACATCCGAGATTCCCACCTACTCAGCTGTCTGAAAGAAGCGCCGGTGTAGGTCTGTGCAACACCATGCGTAACTTTAAAGTCGTCGTGGAAAAACCCACTTACACCAACAGTCGGTTGTGCGCTGGTTTTAACGCTCTTGAGCATTTTTATGTATGATTGATAGTTAAAAACAGGACACGATTCCACCAACTTTTCATTCAAGAAAACAGAGACGGATTTAAAAAGCGTATTACTTATACCATTAACCAGTGCAACATGTACATTGTCTGCTAGCCGCACACCAGCCCTGGCCACTGTAATGTATAATTCCAAAGCTATACTCGATAAATCCAAGAAGGAACCAGTAATACCATTAATACGAAACTCGATATAACTGTCTGTCAGGATTCGATTTACTGAATTGTTACTCGGTGTGAAATCCAACCTTTCCTTCGAATTAATCGAGCTTTCTATAATTCTATGTCTGTTCACATTTGGGAACAAATCTGAGATACCCGCAATATAGGAGGAGACAGGAACTTTGTTTCCCATCCCAGACATGTTAGGGACAATGATCGCCATTCCTGAAAAAAAAATGCAAGAGGAGAGAGAATGTGTGCATGCACGCCAACGGGCAAAAGGTTAATGAATCAAAGAAGATCATACACATCCTTGTTATATTTACTTCACGATTTAACCCTTCCATTCGTCATTCTCTTCTTCTTCTTCTCCTTATTCTTCTTATTCCCTCTCCTCGCGGATGAGCTAGCGAGTGTACGACATACTCCACCTCCCACCTTTTTCCTGGCGACCCTCCCATTTCCATTTAAAATTCGTCGGCCCGTGTTTTGAGAGCTGTCACTCCATGTCTTTTTAAAGATTCCCGCAAAGGCAACTGATCATTCACTACATCGGAAAGCACCGATCTGCCAAACTCTTTAACAGAAGGTTTAGCAACATTCAACATAAAAGGGAGTAATGTTTTAAATACCACCTCAGAGGGTGGAGCGAAGACAACCCTCATACCTGTTAACTAAAAAAAAAAAAACTTTCAATCTGCTCCCCTGTTTTTGTTAAGCAGAGCGGGTGTTTGAACGTTCCTAATTACGCGAGGTTGCGAAAGTAAATAATGAAAAACTCAGGTGACACTCGAACCATTGTTGAAATGGATGTGCCTCCCATTCTGGTCCGTGATAACGATCGAAATCTGTTCCAGGATGTTCGTGTTCAATGCTTTGTATACTGTATTGTGTATCCCCTTCCCTTTACCACTCTCTATTGTGAAACAATCTAATATATTTACTAGTTCACCTCCAAAAACAGTCGGTTGAACGATGTCTGTGTACACGTACATATAATCTACACCACAATTATCGGGTAAGGAATCGTCAGAGAGGTGCACATTCAATGCCTTGAGGCCGTAAACTTTGTACGTTGTATTATTTTTAAAACCTAACAACCTGGCAGCTTTATCGCTGAATTTGACAGTCACACTTCTAATATCCCCCGCCTTAATGTTCCTCCTCCTCCTAACGTGAGGGATGATAACTCTCCGGCTGTCTTCATCCCAACTGAATATATCATTGCTGTTGAAAACGTTTTTGTATTCAATGTCAAAATACACTTTTAAATGTTCAAAAACATCTTTGTTAAGCATCCTCACCAACCTTTTCATATCCCCCGCTAATATAGCTGTCGTTGGTCTATAGTTATAGGCATGCTTATCGTTTTTACCACGATCAGTAACAAAGTAGTGGGTGAATTCTTCATCTCTCGATAATACAGCATAATAAACATGATCGAAGCGAGACATACTTCATATTCGCTACCATTCAGCAGGAATATAGGAATGGGTAACCTATTCACAAACCCTGATGGGGAGTTATTTTCATACTTGTCCAGGCTGCCGAGACTGCTCGCATATATAATGTGTTCGCCCGCCATACTGATAATGTACTGCTCACAATTTCCTTCATCTAGGTCTTATATGAAGGGTGCATGACACGGTTTTACCTATAATAAACTTGACATCTTCCCCCTTCTGATTCGTTACATCAATCACGATGTAATCCACCACATTCACGGTTATAGGTTTATTAACAGCATTATGTACACCTCTACTCGGTGCACATTCCAACGCGAAACAATCCAGGATTGTTTACAGTTTTATCACAGAGCGATGAAGGTTGAATAATGTTGGAATATAAGTACACACAGTCAGTACTGTGATCGTCGAGATATGAAATTCTGGAGAGATGATTTCTCATTGCCCCTGAACCATAAATCGCGTATGTCAATACTGTGTTAAACCCTAATACTCGCGCTGCTCTAACACTAAACTTTACAGTGACTGAAACAATTCCTTCTACTTTCGCCATCTCGTTATTCACGTATGTGAGACTCATCCGCTTCAAATCATCATTCCATGAAAATAATCCTTCCCTTCGCATAACACCTCAAATGCATGCACCATAAAATGTTTCCAACTGTTCTGTAACATCCGTATTGAGTGCTCTGGTCAATCTATTCATATCTCCCGCTAATAATCCAACGGCAGGAACATAAGTGAAACCACGAGCGAGGTGCCAAACCCTGATTTAAGGTTGCTCTAAAATGAATTGTGAAATCTCTATCTTCAGGTGTGACAGCGTAGTATTTATTTGGGAGTGTAACCCCTATAACACCCATTTCATATTCCACCTCTTTTGATAGAGTTATGGGAGTGGACAATTGTTTGTAAATTTACAGGACTGCTTTTCGGGAAATAAATCCAGACACAATCCGCTATTCACATATACAATGTAATCGCTACACATGTTGAATGTGCAATGCTGATAATACACACAATTGCATACATATATATGCCTCACAACATAGAATGGATGAATAAAAAATTATGTATAAAATAAAAAAAACTGCTTTATTATACAAATTGTTGGAACGTACATACATACAGGCTTACATATATTAAAATACACATATTAAATTACAGACTTTGGTAATCATTTTTACATCGGTGTGTCACACAGCTTGCCACGTTGAACGCCAAAGTTTAATTTCTCCGCATTCACAATTTCCAAACGTTTCAGTTGGGAAGAGACATCCATGTTTTGTTCAATCCCCAAACATAATTTCTCTGCATTCATTATTTCCAAACGTTTCAATTTGGATGATGCGTCTTTCAACTTCACATCGTCTGCACACCTCTCTCTTTAAGGTGTGATAAAACAATTTCCACGATAGCTATGCAAGTGACTTCCGTGTCGTTTCATCTCCTCACCAAAGGAGACAATCGCAGGCAGGTAATGGTTTAACCAATCACAGTTCACACGACCACTTAGTCCTATCCCCGCAACAAATAGAATATATTTCACATCTTGACGCGACGCTTTCATTAACTGCGATTTAATACTCTTCAATGATGCGTAGAAGTGATTGTATCTCATTTCTCTCGTGTCGTTTCGCAACCTTTCTGCATAGTCTTCATCCTTGGAATACATTATACTCGTTTTGGCGAATTCATTCTCTTCCACAGAAGCACCAATTCCATATTGGGTTAACAACGTAACAATAACGGGTAGGTCGGGTTCTTCTGCATCGAATGTATTTTCCCCCTCGGGCACTCTCAAAACGGCGGTACCTTCTATCCCGCGGTGGTGGAATGCAGCGTAACTCGTCCCAGCTCTGTTGTAACGGAGACCTGCAACGTCGGCGTAGGGGTAAACTCTTACAATGTCTTGAGCAATGCCATAATTCCGGCACATTACACAGTTAGTAGCTATAACCAGGCAACACTCCTTCTTCTTGAACTTGGTCTAGGATAATCTCCCGAAAACCAACTTGCAACTTGAACTGTGAAAATTGGAAGGGTGTACACGTTAACGCTACACGAGCTGGAATACTAATGCCTCCATAAACTCCTTCAATTTTCCACACCTCCTCGTCTTCCCTTCTGTGATTCATCACGCTGGGCTTCGCCCCCACCCTCTTGATTGAACAGGTTTATCTCAGAGCCCACCCCCATGACCGAACATGACTGAACGGGTCTTAAACCCCGCAATAAGGGAAGGATTTGCCGCAGATAAGTTGTGATATGCATCAGAACGGTCACTCACTCGTGAAAAAGTTTATCGCTGCTGCTGCGGGATTGAACACGTTAATTTCTTGACTCATCAATATGGTTGCCACATGTTCACCTTTTTCTTCGCCACCTTGTTTTTCATTAATCTCCTCCCTCCTCCTCCTCCTCCCCCTCCTTTCCTAGGTGAATTGAGACATGCTTCTATCTGTTTTTTTATAGCTGAGTTTCTCACCATCTGATCTCTAATACCACCCCGTTCAATTATATAGTTATAACTGGGTAAATTGTTATCATCCGTCTTCTTATTCGCTTGAAATTCTCTTGCTACATCTAAAATGTTATATCCCATTGGGTGGGACAAGTCCCTTCTTCATTCCATTCAATTGCACCTGAATTTTTGCAAGTGGTTAATGTAAGGCAGTCTCATATGGTATTTGATGATTTTTGAATAATATAGGAATAATACCAGTTAGGTCAGGATTAACTCTTTTGCGGGTAACTCCGTGGTTGAGCACATTTAAAATTAGCTGTTCTCCCTCCTTCACGATCGTCATCGACAGGAGGTATAGGAGGTGGAGGTGTAACTGTTTTGGCATTTGCTGGAAAATTCACATTTCTCTGCACGTTAAGAGGAATGGGTGCGACACCCGCCCCGCATTAACCCACCCTCCCCTCCTCCTCCTTCTCCCCACCAGATTTTGATGGTCTTCACCGTCGGCATTGATGTTAATGTTATTACTATGGTTATTAACATTATTGCTGTTGACACATGTTTCCCGACCTTTTGTCAACCTCTCATATGTGATAGCTGGTACAAGGTAGAATTCCTTCATTTTGTTTTATTTTCTTTTTATTTTTTATTTTTTTCCTATTTTAAAAAAAGACTGCCTATCAAACTAGCCACTAAAGTAAGTAATACGGACAGAATGGCGCCACCTTTGTGACTCTTCAATATTTTTTTCTTCTTCGTTAATGACGTAGATTTCAGGGATATTTGACGGATATCTCTCTTACACCTTCCGAAAGGGAAGTCATCAGTCTGGAGGGCAACATCATATCTAACCTTCTTGGTATCGAGGAGGATGAAGTAACCGTATTCCCCCTGCGAATTGATGCTCGTGATATTGCTGGCGATAAAATTCTCAAGTTCGGCGGGGGAGAGCTCCGTTACTTCATCCAGAGGCATTTTATATCTGCTCATGACTATGGGATAAAGACTAGTGAAATCAACATATAATATATATGATTGTTTGTCACCCGTTTTAAAATTTGGATTTAACTCAGGATTGTTGGCTATGGCGTGTCTTTGACTAGACTGCAGAAACCGCCTCTAATGTTGTTGGAAATCAACTGGTAAGTTTCCCGTCAGAAATTAGGGAGGCGCGTTCGTGAAGAGTGAAGAAATGCATTTAGAGAGAGAGAGGCAGAGGTTAAATAATAGATCGGGTCTAATCCAAATTGTGCGTAAGCGGCATTCCTCCAAGCTGAGTAAACATCACACAATAATCCCACATCCATAACCAAATATAAAATGGTATAATCAAGCAGGTTAGTACACTTTGCAGCCTTCCACACTTTGCAGACGTGCTCGTATCCTTCTGTCAGGTATGTTTTCCCCGTCAGTGAGGAATTGAAATGCACTTTAAGAGGGACACCCATTTTTCTCAACACGTTGAAACCTGTGACATAATCATAGGGGTAATACCGCTTACCCGTACTTAAAACCAGTTCTGTGCACTCGTCAGGATATTTGGATAACATCCGACGTGTGATTTCCAGTGACCCTTTCTGTTTAATATGGCTTGAAGCGAGACTAGATAGCGATCCTCTTATCATGTTCAAACTATCCATCAATCAGATGTTACCCGTTTTCAGTGCATAAAATGTACCCCATCGCGTTTCAAAATTTCAAAGTTGTGTTTCGCGAATGCTTCTTTCAAGATGAGGGCGGCATCACACGATAAATTATGCACTAAAACGGGCAGGGATCTTTCAACTTGTTTCACATTTAATTTCCTCTCATATAACCTGGCCCCGTCTCTCGTAATTTTATTGAGAAAATCGTCGACACACTGTTCACCTACACCTACTCTGTGTACACAGTATTCACCGCTTCTGCCATCGATGATGACGTAGCAATAGGCGTACGCTTTCTACTTTGAAACAATTCTCGGGTCTTCATCTTCTTCTGGCTGTCTGTTGTACACCTGAAAATCTAAGAAGGCAATGTGTGAGCTTTTATCAGCGCTTTCACTTTGGTAAACTGTTTAAACTGGCCAGGTTCAGGGTATAGAATGGTGGTTTGGGTTGAACATCTTTGGGTGTGAGCGTCGCGGATGGCTGGAGTTTTGAAGAGAGTGAGGCAATTGTAACACACGCCCGCTGCATGGTCACGCCTACCTGATTTCAAATGGTGGAAAGTATATATGAAGGTTAGCAAATCCTTGATGAGGGTGACATGGTCATCAGTGATCAACAGTAGAGGAACTGGTCGGGGATTGCCCCCTTTCTGGCGAGATGCACTGTCCAGTGTTTTTTCTGTCCCTTTCCCATGACCACTTCCCTCAATTTATATACATAAATAGTAAGGTTGTTATCCTTCTCTAACGTTTTGAAGGTATCACTGTTCACAGGTATGTCGGGCGTGTGTTTAATGGTGAAGCATTTCAAGTTTATTCGTCTTTTCACATCTCGGGTGAGGTTGCGGTTAGGATCATCATTTCCCTCGAGCATGCTGTATGCTTGTAACACTGTAATGATGCAGTTGTACCCTGAATTGACGTTAACGATTTGTCCACCGCCCCTAACTCATGCAGGATACTCTCGAAAATTGGCCATGTTCACCAGTTCTTGCCGGGAGATCTTGATCTGTACACTGCGCAACGATGTGATGCGCCAACCTGAACCTTCACTCAAGTTTAGTCTATCTTCCAGATTGCTCGCCACATATTCGATAGCCTCGTCTATCACATCGAGTGCAGTGTCCGCCATTGTTAACACTGGTAGGGTATTAATGTAAAAAGTACCAGTTTCACAAGTGGCACTGGCACCCATCATTCTCTCTTTGCTGATGACAATGCACAAGTACAGCATGGCGCTATTTACATTCAGGTTGTTCAGAGCGCGTATAACCTCCTTGGCGAGTTGCATTCAGTTAAGTCTGAGTGCTGTTGTCACATCGACGTGCGTTCCCACCGCAGTCGAGTATGTGATGGTACTCACAATCCGGTTGCCTACCTCTCCGTCCCTGTCAAGCAACGGTGATTCCTGCTGCTGGGGCACTCGCTGTTTGGCACCGCCTACTCGACAATGTCTTCCAGCATTCGCTGTAGATGTTTCCATCGCATTCGCTTCACTCGGTGGAGGTGCAACGGTCGGCGGTGGAGGTGCAACAAAGGCATTCGAAGTGGAGGTGGAGGAGGCTGCAAAACAGGGGTGGCTGTGGTGAATTTTAAAAGTATCAAAAGAATGTTTTATATGTAAAAGGTGACAATGTTTTATTTTATGGAGACTGGTCAAAATGAATTATTTTTACTAGATACTAGATACTAGCTGTGTTCTCGCCTACAGAGGTTACCTTTGCTTCGCTCGGCAGAGGAGTAGTGTGGGTGTTAGGTGAGGCTGCAAAATAGGAATGGCTGTGGTGAATTTTTAATTATAAAATGGAAAGTTCTATATGTAAAAACGAGTGGCAATATTCACGTACACTGGTGTTGCATCATATATGAAAAATTAAATTATTATTATTATTATTATTATTATTATTATTATTATTATTATTATTATTATTATTATTATTATTATTACCAGAGCTGAGAGTAGTGTTCTCTCCTGCAGGGATGGGTCTCGGGTTCGATCCTTTCTGACCTCTCTCACTGCTTCTTCTTCTTCTTCCGCCATTAGCGCTACTCTTCCTCCTATGCAATGTCTTTGCCACTGATGGTATTAATAAATCCCATGGCATTGGCTCTTTGCTACTGCTCGAGCTGTCATCGCCACTGCTGGAGCTGCTGGAATTACCCATCTCTGCTGGCGGGATGTTGTGGAGTATAGCTACGCGTTCTGTGAACTGGTGTCTGTCTCGCCAAACTCATACATTATATAGCGGGACGTCACTCCTAATCAAACTCTTATCGATAAAGTGGAATTAATAACAGATAGATACCTAATCAGACTCTTATCAATAGAGTGGGATTAATAACAGATAGTTTATAACGCTTCAATTCTTATCAGTGATACACCTGTTCATGAGTCACGCGGCGGGTCTAAATCATATCAGCAGCGGATACCTAATAAGACTCTTATCGATAGTGTGGGATTAATAACAGTTAGTTTATAATGGCTCAGCTCTTATCAGTCACACAGCTGTGGTTGAGTCACGCAGTGGGGCTCTCTAATATCAGTTCAGATCTGTTCGGCAAGGTGTCTCCTCCTCCTAATCAGACTCTTATCGATAAAGTGGGATTAATAACAGATAGTTTATATTGATTCATCTCATCAGTCATGTGACAGTTGATGAGTCACGCAGTGAGCCTTTCTCATATCAGTTTGGGGACCTTTTCCCCTACTTACTACATAATTTTCTTTATATATGCATGTTATTTTCAAAAGCAAAAATATAAAAATAAAATTGCATGTTATTTTCTTCACCAAAAATATAAAAATAAAATAAGTAATAATTGAGGACGCCAGATGACACCCTTTCTTGAGGACACCAAATGTTCAGGACGCCAAATGTTCAGGACGCCAGGACGCCAAATGGCACCTTTTCCCCTACTTACTACATAATATTTTTTATATATGCATGTTATTTTCGAAAGCAAAAATATAAAAATAAAATTGCATATTATTTTCTTCACCAAAAATATAAAAATAAATTAAATAAAAAATTGAGGACGACAAATGACACCCTTTCTTAAGGACTTAAATGGCACCTTTTCCTACTTATATATATATATATATATATATATATATATATATATATATATATATATATATATATATATATATATATATATATATATGGTGTATTTTGTATATATGTATGCATACATGTATTTTTGGGTGTGCATATAGTTGGGAGTAATGTTGTCTCGTATGTTTACGCTGTTTGGGAAAATAAATATGCACACACATACCTTATTTATTTACATTGTTATTAAAAAAAACAGAGCTCTTGGTTTAAAATGATTTCATCTAAAGAACGATTTTTATTTGATAAGATATACTAGCGTTTTGGTTTCATGACACAGTCTTTATGTTGCTGACTGGAAGGATATCTATATTTAATATCATTCTGAAAATTTTGGGCAGTTATTAGGAAACCCTACCCTGGATCCTAGGATTTAGAGAGAGAGAGAGAGAGAGAGAGAGAGAGAGAGAGAGAGAGAGAGAGAGAGAGAGAATATCTTTTTTGCTTCAATGATCCTAGAGAGAGAAAGCTCCCACACTTTGAAGTAGTTAATGATTTTTATGTGAAATTCAGAAGCAGGAAAAAGAATTTGTGAACATTGTGGTACGGACGCTGGGTAGGGAATATCTCACAGCTTACTTCCGAAAGGAAAAGCAGAATGACAGCTTTTGTAAAGAGTGGATCCATTTGGATTAGAAAAGAAGTAAAAGCCTCTAAACTTCAACACGGCCTAAATTATTTGTCTTAAACTTGGTTAAGAATTCCTGCTGACAGCTTCCACTTCAACAAGAACCCTTAAATTTGTTTAAGTGCCTCGTAACCTGGGGTATTTTCCGCTTACTTGGCATTTCTCATAATAGTTGACATATCCGTTGTTTACACCTTTTATTCGTCTGTAAGATGACGAGGGAATGGAGAACCAGACAGACAATCAGAGTGGAAGGATGATCTTTGCTGTGTGATGAGAATATGACCCTCATACTTTATGACCAATTCTCTGTGCCAGGAGCTTTTAGTGAAAAATAATTTTAACTCTCTCTCTCTCTCTCTCTCTCTCTCTCTCTCTCTCTCTCTCTCTCTCTCTCTCTCTCTCTCTCTCTCAAAACCCTTTTAATGAAATCTATGGGTGGTATTGATAAATAAGAAAGATAAATCATTATGATTAACCACAATCCTCTGTAAGCTAGCCATAATCTTATAATCCCTGTAATGTCTTATTAAACCCTTTTAGTGCTGAAATGTCCCTCTTTATAAGTTATTACTATAATAAGATTATGCAACAAAGAAACAGGCTTCAATGGAGAAGAGCGTTGGAAGATAATTATGAGAAAAGGAAGTGATGATAAATCACCATGTTCGGTTAATATTAGACGTCATTTTGATTTTCTTTATTTCGAATCTCCTTCTTGGGAAGTTTTCAATTTGTTGAAACACACTGCTTAACAACGTAAAACTCCAAATGTGAATGATATCGAATGAGCTTTTTTCATTAATCGTTCTCATTATTTTTCTTCACCCTCCATAAATCAGATATACAGAAGTGCCTTATGCTAGAATCTCTCTCTCTCTCTCTCTCTCTCTCTCTCTCTCTCTCTCTCTCTCTCTCTCTCTCTCTCTCTCTCTCTCTCTCTCTCTCTCTCTCTCTGTGCCAGTTTGATTCATGAAGTTTCTATAAATATTCATTATTTTTATCACATATAATAACGAAGCTCTTCAATCGAAAACAAGACTGCTTTGTTGAAAAGAGAGTTATAGTTCTGAAGTTTGTTTCAAAGATTTTTAGCGTAATGACTCTTCTCAAAATATAAACAAATAAATAAAGTAATAATTGTTCCTATTACTGTCTAACATTTCATGAATGACCCCACTGCAGTGATTTTTTCTTTGCACGGGTGATTAAAATCCGATAAAGAATGCAAATTACTAAATTCATTACTGACATTAAGCTCATTTTATAAATAATAATATGATGTGTCCACCGTTACGAGAGGCGCCATTTTGGAATGAATTAGTCAGTTATCATTATGGGATAATTCCCGAATGTTGGTTTAAATCCATTCGTTTTGTCATCCGCTTACTGCTCAGGATTCTGATACAGAAATGATGCATAATTCTGCGGCGTGTCTGTTCACTTGTCTGTAGTTATTAAAAATACCAGTCTTTTCAAACGAGCAATTGTTGTCCTACGAAGCCATTATACTTTCTCCGGATATAAAAACTAGTTTTTATAAATGGACCAAAATACAAAAGGGAAAATCCAACCTTTCTGTTCTAAGAAAGGAAATATCATAGGAAATGGTCCATAAATAATGCCTTTTTTTAAATGCAAGTTGCCGCAACGTTCGGGTCTGAGAACAAATTCTAGACGGGAATCGTAAATCATCTGTCTGATCGATTCATGATCGAAGTTCCGAGAATTAGTCATAGAAAAAGAAGGTCAATATTAATTTTAAATTTCTGGCTGAGGGTTTTGGCGTACTACAATATTTGAAGGAAATTAGGCACATTATTCAGTACACGGAGGAGTGATTTGATTATAGGAATTGAATGATATCTATAGAAGCATTTACTAAGGATAGTTGACAACTGGTTACATTCATGGGTTTGCAAAAATACAGTATTATGGAATTAGTTCGAATCTCATCTTTCCATAAAAAAAAAAATAATATAAATATTGATCTGAGTAACAATAAAAAAGAAGGTGGGGATCGAACCTTGACCCTTGCAAATACGGTCAAAATGCTCTGCCACTTACACTTATATATATATATATATATATATATATATATATATATATATATATATATATATATATATATATATATATATATATATATATATATATATATATATATATATATATATATATATATATATATATATATATATATATATATATATATATATATATATATATTGTCACGATGCATATCAAGTACCTGGTTATTACACAACTAATCTCAAAATTCAAAAATATACCTCACTTCAGCCAGATACCTGAACTCTCATAACATTAATTATTACGACTGAGTACTCTAAAGGTAACAGTGATCCCTTAAGAAAAACTTATTTATTACTTGAAAAAATCAAACTAAGTCTATCAGAATATGTGTGAGGTATCAAAAATTAAACTAGAAATATTCTAGAGTAGAAGGGCATCACTCCATCAGAAAACTCTGTTTCCCTGGTCTTAATTCACTTTAGCAAAACTAAAAGAACAAAACATGTTTATCACTTTGTCTTATGCACACACAATCAATCCTATTCACTGGTGATCAATAAATGAAACACTTACCTAAAACTTAAATACAAAATTTTTTTTTAAATTCAAAGTTTATAATTAGAATTCACAATTAATTAGAATTCACAATCTGAAAAATTTATTATTACTTGAAAATAACACAACACTTAATTAATTCTTGAATTAAATATTGAAATAAAACGAATTCACAAAAACTTTATCAGGAATTTAAATTAATCAAGAAAAATTTAAACTATCAAGAATTACTCAAGATTTAAAAAGAAAATATTAACATGAAATATTAAATCAAGTATGCAATGTTAAATTACCAAGAAACATTTAAAATGCTACGTAAATAAATGTTACATCACAAACATAAAAATTGTGAAAATATATAGAGATTGTAAATAAAAAAACACACAAAAATACACATAAGATTTATCAATAATGATCTCACTCGTTCAAAATTTCCTAACTTATCATACCATGCTATTAATAAGTAAAATTCACGTTACCTTACACAAACTTGTGAAAACCTCTGTAAATCACTTGCTGCAGCTGCGTTACCACAAAACACAACTTTTTACCAGGAGCCGTTACAAACTAAATTACTTTACTAAATTCAGATCTCAAAAGTTAATGCTAATATGTGACCACAAAACACTACATTAAAAGAAATCTCTTTCTAAGAACGAGAGAGAGAGAGAGAGGGAGCCAAATCAACTGGTCTCAGAAATCAGAATGAAACAAATTTTAGAATTCCAGTAATACGTGAAACAATTACATGATGTCATTAAATCATTTTGGGTGCGAGATACAAAAGTTCTAGAAGCAGGGAGGTGATGTCATTAAAGCATTTAGGGTGCAAGATACAATGGAGAAACTTCTAGAAGGAAAATGACGTCATCCCAGCAAAACGTTTTGAACACTATCTTACAAAACATGGTGTAACTGATCAAGACATGTATTCTTTCTCTCAAAGTGGCGTACGTGACTCGAACAATGCATGTAACAACATGAAATCCCTCATCTTGAGTCCGTATGGGACGAATTGGCATTTGTTTTCCAAACCTGTCATCACTAACCCAAAACAAAGCGTACTCTCTTATCTCAGCTGACGACAATTGAAATGATACAAGTCTTTGCTGGACACACACGTGTTAAATATACTACGCTTTTACCAAGAAAGATACTATTCTAAATTACGTTACTATTAAAACTGTATTAACAATTCTAAATTACGCTATTAAGTTACTTAATCATTAGTTCTTTTGAGATCTGATGCCAAACTAAATATGACACTTCAACAATCATTATCATTACACATAACACATGATAAAAAAAGATATGTCAAAATTATAGGAGGATATACGTATTACAAAGGCAATATCATGAAAATATATATATATATATATATATATATATATATATATATATATATATATATATATATATATATATATATATATATATATATATATATATATATATATATATATATATATATATATATATATATATATATATATATATATATATATATATATATACATATATATATATATATATATATATATATATATATATATATATATATATATATATATATATATATATATATATATATATATATATATATATATATATATATATATATATATATATATATATATATATATATATATATATATATATATATATATATATATATATACATATATATATATATATATATATATATATATATATATATATATATATATATATATATATATATATATATATATATATATATATATATATATATATATATATATATATATATATATATATATATATATATATATATATATATATATATATATATATATATATATATATGCACATAATCTCACGATATTGTCTTTTAAAATGTATATCTTTCTGTGATTTTGATATATTTACTGTTCTAGTTATAATATGTTCTGTGTAATAATGACAATTGTTGAATTATCATATGTAATGCAATGTCAGATCTCACAAGAATTAGTGATTTAGATAACAACTTTATTTAGAATTAATAATACACTTTTAATAATAACGAAGTATATAGTCATGTATATGGTCTCACAGCCACGTGTGATAGCGAATGCTTTGTTTTGCTTTGAGTGTCATCACGGGAGATAAGCGGGGACTTGGGTTCTTTGTCTTGTTTTGAAAAACATGCCAATGATTATTGACCAGCTGCAGTCTAAGAAATACGAACGAGTTATTGTACAAAGCACATGGCAATTATGTCATGTATAAGATTATATTGCTCCGATCATGTATTGATCTAACACGTTAGTTTTGGCTACAAGACATTTTTCTCAGTAAGTGACATCATCTTCCTTTTCTAAAATTTTTTTGTGGCATCTCATTCCCAAAGTGTAATGATGCAATTCTATGGTGGTTTTACTTCTAGCTATAATCCTAAAATTTGCTCATTGTGATTTCACAGACCTTTCATGTGGTTCCACCTCTCTCTCTCTCTCTCTCTCTCTCTCTCTCTCTCTCTCTCTCTCTCTCTCTCTCTCTCTCTCTCTTCAAAAGAGAGAAGTTATCAACATAAAATATCTGTGTAGCCATTGATATTAAGTTTAGCTTTTGAGATCTACTAACAGTAGTAAAATGTGTATATATTAGTAACAGTGTCTAACAAAAAAGTGTGTTTTGTAAATCTTGAGCAGCTGCATTACAGGTGATTTGGTGAAAGTTTTCACAAGCTTGTGTAAGGTAAAGTGATTTTACTTATTATTACCGTGGTATAATAAGATATATTAAGGGAATTTTGCCTTAGTGAAATTGTTTTTGGGAAATCTTTCATGTATTTCTGTATGTTCTTGTATTTGCAATTAATTTATTTAGTTGGAATTTTAAGTATTTCTTAATAATTTAACATTGCATACTTCATTGAATTTTCATTTAGATTTTCTTCTCAAATCTTAACTATTTCTGAATAGTTTAAATTTTTCTTGATTTAATTTCTTCATAAATTAACCTTTGTAATTTAACCCAAGAATTAATTACATTTTTTTTTTAAATTTCAATGGCAAATTTTTTGAGATTGTAAATTCTGATTATAAATTTTGAATTTAAAAATAAATTTTTGTATTTAAAATTTTTACAACAGTGTTTCATTTGCTGACTGCCAGTGATAGGATTAGTAGTGTGCAAAAGGCATAGTGATAAACGTGTTTTCTTCCTTTAGTTTTTCTGAAGCGAATTAAGACTAGAGAAACAGTTAAAGTTGTTTGATAGAGTTATGCCCTTTGGCTCTAATATATTTCTTGTTTAAATGTTGATACCTCACGCTTATTCTGATAACCTTGGTCTGATTTCTCATACGATTAGTAAGTTTTTTATGGAATCACTGTTGTCTTTAGAGTACCCAGTCATAATTTTATTGTTATGAGAGGTCAGGTATCTGGCTGAAGTGAGGTCAATTTTTGAATTCTATGATTATTTTTGTAATAACTAGGCACTTGGAACACTTCGTGACAATACACATACACATGCACACTCACACACACACGCGCACGCACACACATAGATAGATAGATAGATAGATAGATAGATAGATAGATAGATAGATAGATAGATATAGATAAGGGCAAATGCCACGAAGGAAAAAATATCGCATATCTTCATGAATCAGTTATACATAGATATAGATATACATATAGATACATAACACGTAAGTGGCAGAGCTTTAGGACCGTATTTGTAAAGGTCAAGGATCGATCCCGGCCTGTTGTCCACCGGTAACCATGCAGCAAGTGGACACCAGCATAAATGGTACCCCCAAAAAAACCCACGAGCTGGTGATCTCCTGTTTCTCTCCCTTACTTTATATAAAATGTGATAGATAGTTTTCTCTTTTTTTAGCTTTATCTAGCAAGTATTCTCTCAACACATCGTCAGTGTAAACAAAAACATACAAACGTACTTAATTCAGATGCCATCGTAGCTGAAACCAATAATTTGTTACCAAACGTTGCTTATTGATTTTTTTTTTTTTTTTGTTTTGTCTGTGTGTGTACGTTTACCTTATTTTCCTCAAGCATGCGCATTTGTATATAAAAACCTACTTAATTTTGGCTATTTTTTCAATCAGGAATTTACGAAAAAAAATTGAAAGACCTGGCTTAAGAACTGTAAATCATTCTATAAGAGAAGTGCGTGTCAAAACAAAATTTCAGTCCTTAGTTTATGTAAATATTGCGTACTGCTTCGTATGTCTATTTGAAAGAGAAAGGGAGAATTTATTCATGATGAAGGGTTACTTATAATACACGAGTTTCTCAGAAATACCACTGTGAAAACCCCGAATTTCATTAAACGGAAAGCTTACTTTCTCGCATGGATAATTTAATCTTCCCCTAGAACTCTGACCTATCTCGCTAAAAATATAGCCGCCCTTACACCTAATCTATAAAATGTTACTTGGTTTGGAGTCCCAGTTATAATCGATAAGGTTCATCTCTTAGATGCCTAAAGTGCAGTAAGATGCAAAAAACTTCATTGCTCTGGTGTCGTGCTCCAATGAACTGATATCAGTAAAACCGACAAGAATGATTGTTCTCTACATAAAGTCCATATTTCTTGGTATCGGAAATTTCAATAAGCTTGAGTGGCTCTGAGACCTTTTCTGTCCCGTTTTCTAATCTGGTGGAACCATTCTGACATCAAGAAACCCTCTGTGAAAGTGGTCAAAATAACGAACAAGAAAGAGGAAGGAATCCGAAATATTCCTTATCAAATTTAAGGGAACATAAATTAGCAGCTATTCTCTGAGCACATCAAATGATTACATTTTGCCACGTTGGAATATACTGTATTATGGTGAATGAAAACTTCGCAGAAAATATTCAGTAAGAGAAGCAATATGTTTTACGGTCTAACGTTTGTGTCTGCAATAAATTTCCTTCATTATAGTTCACTGTAAAAATTCAGTAAAAATGTAAAAAGAAAAAAAACTTTTGGACCATCGTCAATGGTGCACATACACAAACATACACAAGTAATCACACACCCACACCCACACACACACACACACACACACACACACACACACACACATATATATATATATATATATATATATATATATATATATATATATATATATATATATATATATATATATATATATATATATATATATATATATATATATATATATATATATATATATATGCGTGCGTGTATGTGTGTGTATGTGTATGTGTGTGCGCGTTATAATATCCCGTAAAGACGATTTTATTTATGAAACTTATATATATATATATATAAACATATAAACGTTTGATATTTAAAATCGTTCGTAAACGATTACAAGCATATATGTATGTATATATATATATATATATATATATATATATATATATATATATATATATATATATATATATATATATATATATATATATATATATATATATATATAAATATAACGTTCTTGTATATAATTGTGAAACTGCCCACGTAGTGTAGAAGTACATGTCATAACACATCCTTCACATTATTTTCTTTCTTTTTTTAAGGAGAAGGGAGCCTGTGCAGCCTACTGTCCATAGATGCACCTCAGTTTAGCCGCAAAGCGTGATGTATTCTTTTGTGCCGTGTGGGGTGACGAAGCCTGGAAGTTTTCAGGCTTTGCAAGTGAAAGGAAAGCACCAATATTCTTTGAGAAAGTTGCATTTGGTCATGAATTTTATATTACATATGGTGTTTAACACAATTACTGATCACTGATACTTAGTGTGGGATGGTGATCAGAAGTAGTGTTCGTGTTTATGTAATGGTAGTCCTTGCAAAGTCATATTTTTCTCAATACTTTACAAAGTAGGCTACATACAAGCGGGCTCCGATATCGAGCACTTTCTATGATGATTTGCTTTTTCAACATATGATTTATTTCACTGTGGTAAAGTTCTGTGGCGATACACATATTTCACGACTAAACAACATGCTTGGAGTTTTTCATAAAATGGGTGAGAATTTCGCCATTGCTAAAGTTCAGCTCTGACCACTTGCCGGTTGCTGCATGTGGGCAGTGACTGTGGCACCGGTTCTGTAGTGTAGTATTGCCCTTGACCATATTAATATGGCATATCTGCTTCGCTTTGCAATGATTATGGGTCTCCAGTACCCGGTCTAAGTTGTTAATTTTTTTTAGAACTTTGTAGGCTCATACCTGGGTCAAACATGGAGGTTTTCGCCTGCTTTATATCCTTTAAGAAACATCAAACACCAGGAATTACGGAAAGTTAACACATCCTTTCTTTTTTGTAAATTTAGTGATACAAAATTCGTGACTATCGCGTTGCCATACAGACATTGTTTCATACTGTGAAAATAAGTAGATCTCGTGATTTCTAATAGATTCTTCTCTAATCTGGGAAAGCTGAGGAGATCGCTTCAAGATAGCGAGTGAAACAGATCTGAAGAATGATTTCATCCCTTTGGAGATGGGATTAACTTAATTGAGGATCTCTGAATCTTATTATGACCTTCAATTAAGATTATTCACGTCTGCTCTCTCTCTCTCTCTCTCTCTCTCTCTCTCTCTCTCTCTCTCTCTCACGATGTACTTCCTCTGGCTGACCACTCGGTACATTATTTACTACGTAGGTCCAGAAAACCACAAATTGTTCTTCATGTAACCGGCCCACTTCTCTCTGGACTCACAGGGGATTGAACCCGGGACCCCTTAGCTAGTTAGGCGAGTGTGATACCGGTTTACCCCGAGAAAAAGAGACGAAATGCAAGTGAACAGGCACACTTGATATAAATGAGAAAAAAAATTACGGGTGATGAGAGAAGAAAAAATATATTAACAGAAATTGTACATGAACCACAAAAGAATATTGGTCAATGGAATTGGATGAAAACAAAAATGTGAATTAAACTGAATGGCTCAGTGCAAAATGTTAAGGCTTTCCGATTGGTCAAAGTCTGGTAGAATTATAAAAGCTTTCTCCAATTCTTTTTTATTTTTTACTGGGGTGGAAAATCTAGTGGATTCCTTTTTTATATCAAATAAAAGAAGAGGAGTTCAGTGATATGCAATAATCATTTTTTCCTATTCCTCTGGAATTATTGCTGTCATATGGTATATATATATATATATATATATATATATATATATATATATATATATATATATATATATATATATATATATATATATATATATATATATATATATATATATATATATATATATATATATATATATATATATATATATATATATATATATATATATATATATATATATATATATATATATATATATATATATATATATCCTTAAAAATTTAACCATCTTGAAAAAACAAGAATATAATTTCAAGAAAAATTGGAGCAGTATGGATCTTTAAATCAGCTTTTTCACTGAAGTGTTATATAATAAATAGAAATGCACTGCATAAGCCAGTCATATTCATCAAATAAGCTAGGTTTTGAGGAAAAATTGTAAAATTTTAATGAATAACTACACCACATAAAACACATTTCACTCTTTCATTTAGCCAATTATATGTTTAGCTGTCTGAACTTTTTATCTGTAGCTGCATAAAAATAAAATCATGAATGAAAGAACAAATTATAGCCTCAAATTCACTTATAGTTTTAGTCAAAACTCCTATTGAAGTTAAAATGAATGTTTATGCCCTCCGTTTCCTTGAACTTACATGCAGGTACCCCAAGAGGATTATTATAACGAAGAACGACTTATGCTGCTGAATATACCTCTCATGTCAGAGCTCCATCATGACTGTGAATAATGAAGACGATTTAATTAAGAGTTGGTCATCACCTCTTGCTTATGCGAAGAACTGGGTCTCACCTTCCACCCCTCGCGTTAATATGTCATAATTGTGTCCAGTGGTTTATGGTCCCCTCCTTCCGCTCATAACACAAAGTCTTTCCTTGTCACACAACAGAAGACAATGAATAAAGATTATGACTAAGAAAAGGTGGATGAGAAGAAATAATGAAGAACCCATGGGTAATACAATTAAAAGGGCGGAAGTGGTTGGTACTGATTCTCATTACACGACGCTGAAATGGAAGAATAAGCTCATATTTTGTTTCGTTTCCCGTAATAATGAGCACCTTTTATTCCTTTTTGCGAATTAATATCAGGCAACATTATGCATCGGAAAATAGAGACAAGAGATTAAATAAGAGCTTCTAATGAGGGCAGTAAGCAAGTTGTTACTCACCTTGGCATTACAATGGGTACAAACCGCCTTCTGGAACTCAGAGCTCCTGTGGGCGATATTCATTATTTCTCCTTCGATGACTTTCGTTCATTATACTGCAAGGAAGGGGTGAGTAAGAGGCAGCGTCTACAGACTTACTAATTTATTCAAAACAACAACAGCGAAAGCGAACAAAACAGAGAAGAATATACAGTCAATTGTATTTGTTCGAGAATGGAAAATGGTACATAATTTAATTTTATATACAAGTTGCTAACAGTTCCGATAAATATAGCTGGAAAGCTGACATTGTACTGACTCTACTAGGAATGATACATTTGACGTGACATGGTTATGAACGACGTATACATAAAAAGGATGTATGATGTTGGCTTTGTTTCTTATATGCGTGTGCTTGGCGCGAATGTCAGGAGATGCTTTGAGAGGGGCGGATGCCAACAGGGTATGAGTTCGGACGGCCAGGTAAGATAGACGATTGTATAGGTCCTTGTGGGACCCTACAATACTTCCAGCCTCAAAGTTGCCAGGATGTTCTACCCAACTGAGCAGTCTTGCCTGTGATATAACCAAATGTCTGACGTTCCTTTTCAGCTTTCTACATATAAGTCATACGGTTATCTCTCTTAATATCGCTTCTGTATAGCTCTTCGTGACAGAACTATTTATATCCATCTTATTTCTTCTGCACTCAGCATCAGTAATCTTTTAATTTTCTCTACTTATTCTAAAGATATTTGCAGTATTCATTTAACATTAATGATAAATGATGCCGGTCTCCAGCTAGTCTAGTATCCCTGTTCATCATTCTCATTGAAAAAAATATTTTGTTCTTGACACCATTTGGATTGAGGTTTCGTGTTAAAAAAAAAAAAAAAAAAAAAAAAAAACGGGCGAACATTTTCTCAGGTCCAACATTTCCTTCCAAACCGTGTATTTACGTATGGTTACTTTGAGATTCATATGTAACTCTGTTATTAATATCGCAAAATTATTTTGACATTAAAATGACAAGCGCCTAACTGATCCAATGGACAACACATCACCATTTTGCCCTTTTTTTGTTGTTCCTTATCACTTAGTTCCTTCCACTAAATTTAGGGATATTTCCGCGTAACAAGCCATTTATTTCTTTAACTTATTTTCCCTTGCTTCTAACGGCGGCAGTTTTGCCTCACCGAACCGCTTTTTCAAGTCTGTAACTTTTTACTCAGCACTCAAACCCTTTTTCTACTAACATAGTTTTATGATTGTCTTTCTCTTAGATTTTGCTTCCCTGTCCAGTTTTAAATCTACATCACTTTTCCTGTCAAAAAATCCAAACATCATTGTTTTAGGTTTGTTCAACAGACCAAAGCTCACCTTTCCTATCTAATTTATCGTTCCTTACACAGACCACAAAAGATTTTCTTCCATATCTCTCGTTCCCTTATCTTTCGGTCTCTTGACAGCTGCTTCCACTGATTTATCCTGAACATACTAAACGCATTTAATCCCACAAGACCAACCGCTGTACACAATTCTGCCGCTTCGTCCAACTTTCGAGCCTGCTTTCTTCTGAAATGTTTTCCATGGTATCTTTTCTAACATGGGAAAATTTTTAACCACTTCAGCAATGCATAATCTGTTCACTGTTATCCGCTGCTCAACCTCAGCACTTTTCTCATTTTCCACTCTAAAACGAAAAGTTTTGTTCCCAATAGGCTTTTGAACCATTAATACTTAAGTTTCATTCATTCATTGCTTTACGAATATTAACAATTAAACCTCTCTTGTGTCATTTTCTCTTCTTTAAGAAAGTCTTATCCTTTTCTCGATGCTAGTTTACTTCATTTTTCAGACAGTCACAGTCTTTCTCTGAACTATATATAGAGACATCTGTATTGCTGTATTGTCCGTGATTCTATCGCCACTAAAAGAATCTCTGTTATCTGTTCAGAATTCCATTAACTAGTTCCACCTGATCAAACGAATTATTCTAACGCTAAATAAATTCGTCTGCTATTTTTTGCAAAATAGCAACGTTTTTCTAATTCAGTCCCATAAGTAATACACTACTGTCGTCTTGGAATTCACTGCAAATAATTCTTATGGATGAATACTTAAAAATACAGACGTGTAATCAAAATCCTTTTCCATGTGTTTGAACCTGGCCGAGGTTGACAGCAGTACCGTTAATTAGTTACTCTCTCACTTTAATGCATAATCCCAGGGTGGAATGAACATATGTTTTATGCACAAGATAACTTAAGTCCTTAAATATAACAGCGAGACTTTACAGAACCGTGTAACAACATTAGTTCTTAACAACAGATTATTTTCATAACATGCAGTAGAAAATTAAGCTTATCAATAGAAAAACAGTACACAAAAAGTACGTATAAGTACCATAAGAAATGTATTATAGTTACAAAAAAATAAGTACGAGAAAGTATATATATATATATATATATATATATATATATATATATATATATATATATATATATATATATATATATATATATATATATATATATATATATATATGAAAATAAGAAGGCCCATAAAACACTATTTAGACGTTGAAACCATATATTTCGGGCACTTGTTTCTGTGCCCCTGTTCACTGGTAGAATATGGACAGGTGGAAAGTTACAATGGTATATATACAAAAACATGAAGGTGTGGCCTTAGGCCTCCGATGTTAGGAGGTGGCGTTTCTTAAGAAGGGAGGAGATTGACCAAATTCCTAGTGGTTTTTGGCCTCATTAGCTCCCGTTTGGCGATGGATCTGGCGGTCGCGTTTCTTGGGTCATCTTCTTCAAAAAGGGTGCGAGGATTAAGGTGTCAATGGCGTCCGATTTCCAATGTCCTCCTGACAGGTTCATATTGTTGGTTTGATTGATGATAGCAGATTCCAGCATCTTTCTTTTGTACGGACAGCTACTCTTGAAACCAACTCCGCCCCACTCCAGTTAATGACATGCCCTGTATTTCTAATATGTAGGAAAATTCCCGAACTCTCCGAAGCGTAACGTACTGATCTTTTGTGCTCTGTTATTCTTTGCGAGAGCGATCTACCTGTCTCGCCTACATAAATGTCATGACAATTACTACACGGTATCTTGTAAACCCGGCTTCTTCCCTTTTATTATTTAAGTATACGTTAACGAGCGAACTCCCGATGGATTTGGGATAATGGAAAATGAAAGGATTATCAGAACTGAGTTGCTCGGTGGCCTTTTGGATGTTTTCATCGTATGGAAGCTTTATTTTGTTGTTGAAATCTATTTGTCTGTTGTGAGTGGGACCTCTGTAGTATATTTTATTTGCTTTATTAATAGCCCTCTCGATAATGTGTGGTGGATAGAGCAGTTGCGTTAGGTGTTGGCGGATCGTGTTAAATTCTTGATCCAGGTACTCATTTGAACATATCCTAAGTCCTCTGAGGAATAGGTTGCACCCTACTATGATTTTTACGGAGACGTCGTGGTAGCTTAAGAAATGAATGTAGGAGACAGCGAAGGTGGGTTTTCTATATACTGTAAATGCATACCTGTTCTGTTTTCTTATGATCAGTACATCTAGGAACGGCAGTTTTCCGTCCTTTTCCCATTCTGTTTTAAATTTTATGGTCGGAACTAGCGAATTTAGCCTATTAAAAATTCCTTAAAGTCCCCAGCTATTGTCCCAGAAAGTAAAGATATCATCTACGTATCTAAGCCAGATCATGTTATGGGGTTTGATAGACGACAAAAGTTCTGTTTCGAAATATTCCATGTACAAGTTTGCTAGAAGGGGTGATAGGGGACTTCCATGCTACAGCCAAATTTTTGTTTGTAAAAATTACCATTGAAAGAAAACACGTTGTTAGTTACACAGAGGTTGATAAGTTTTAAAGTTTTATCTATGCCAAGAAGAAAATGGTCTTCATATGGTTGTAACTTCCTCTCTAAGAAAAACAACACGTCGGCAATCGGGACTTTAGTAAATAATGAATCGACGTCTAGACTGAGCAGTTTGATGTTGTTTGAGGGGATGTTTAAACTATTAAATTTTTGTATGAAATCTTCTGCATGTTTGACGTGGGAGGATGAGAAGGTTCCTAGAACGGGTGATAACAAGTCTGCGAGCCATTTTGATAATTTGTACATGAAAGAGCCCTGCTAGATATTATGGGGCGTAAAGGAATCCCATCTTTATGTGTTTTTCAGGGAGGCCGTAAAAATAGGGGAGAGAGGGGTTGATTACCTTGAATGTCTCTAGTAATTCTATGTCTTTTTTATTGCCCCTATGGTTCTAACTGATTTGTTAAACTGAGCAGCAATATTTGTTGTGGATCTTTCGTTAATTTGTCGTAGGTCTCCGCATCGTTTAGAAGTTCTTGAACTTTATTGATGTATGTCTCCTTGTCTAACAGAACTATTTTCCCGTCTTTGTCAGATTTTGTGATGATGATATCCCCTTTTTCTTAAGCTAACTAATGCATTTTGGAATCTTTTCGGGAGCGAATTTTTGTTGTTATTTTGCTCCAAGACATTTAGCAAAATGCCTTTGAGACATGCCTCTTTCTTGTCATAGTTGTTTTTGCAAAATGTTTATCAAAAGCAACTAGGAAATTAAGATTACTCTCGGGACCAGGTTTTAGAGCGAATGAAACTCCAAGATTTAAAACGGTCTGTTCTTCTGCAGTGAGGGGATGGTTAGAGAGATTCAGCACATTATTGGGAAGGCCAAGATTATTCCATACGCTGTTCCTAATCAGTCTTTTTAATTTGTAGCACAAATTTCTGGAGTGGGACTCACTGTTCTCAATAGCACCTGATAGCACAAAAATATGAAAGATATCTGTACATACCATCATCCCTGCACATGAGGCGAAGTGACGTGGCTAGCTCACTTATTTTTCTTCTAATCACATAGATGTCTTGGTGTGTGGCTTGTATTCTGTCTTGGAGGAATGTGCGGATGGAGTCCGGAAATGGGTCTGACGCCGATGTCCAACGCGTGAAACCGTACATTTTGGGAGAAACTTGTTCCTGTAGGCAAACTTGTAGAAAATTTCTCTGATTCTTCCTCTTGTGTAACCCATGTACTAGCCGTTCGTACCGTCTGAAGATGTGCTTGACAGCTGGGTTGAAGCCGAAAAACTGGCGTAAACTGTGATGTTCCATAATGGGCAAAATGAATGTCTTTTCCTGTAATACTACAGTGTAATATGAAAATAAGAAGGCCCATAAAACACTATTTAGACGTTGAAACCATATATTTCGGGCACTTGTTTCTGTGCCCTGTTCACTGGTAGAATATGGACAGGTGGAAAGTTACAATGGTATATATACAAAAACATGAAGGTGTGGCCTTAGGCCTCCGATGTTAAGGAGGTGGCGTTTCTTAAGAAGGAGGAGATTGACCAAATTCCTAGTGGTTTTTGGCCTCATTAGCTCCCGTTTGGCGATGGATCTGGCGGTCGCGTTTCTTGGGTCATCTTCTTCAAAAAGGGTGCGAGGATTAAGGTGTCAATGGCGTCCGATTTCCAATGTCCTCCTGACAGGTTCATATTGTTGGTTTGATTGATGATAGCAGATTCCAGCATCTTTCTTTTGTACGGACAGCTACTCTTGAAAACCAACTCCGCCCCACTCCAGTTAATGACATGCCCTGTATTTCTAATATGTAGGAAAATTCCCGAACTCTCCGAAGCGTAACGTACTGATCTTTTGTGCTCTGTTATTCTTTGCGAGAGCGATCTACCTGTCTCGCCTACATAAATGTCATGACAATTACTACACGGTATCTTGTAAACTCCGGCTTCTTCCCTTTTATTATTTAAGTATACGTTAACGAGCGAACTCCCGATGGATTTGGGATAATGGAAAATGAAAGGATTATCAGAACTGAGTTGCTCGGTGGCCTTTTTGATGTTTTCATCGTATGGAAGCTTTATTTTGTTGTTGAAATCTATTTGTCTGTTGTGAGTGGGACCTCTGTAGTATATTTTATTTGCTTTATTAATAGCCCTCTCGATAATGTGTGGTGGATAGAGCAGTTGCGTTAGGTGTTGGCGGATCGTGTTAAATTCTTGATCCAGGTACTCATTTGAACATATCCTAAGTCCTCTGAGGAATAGGTTGCACCCTACTATGATTTTTACGGAGACGTCGTGGTAGCTTAAGAAATGAATGTAGGAGACAGTGAAGGTGGGTTTTCTATATACTGTAAATGCATACCTGTTCTGTTTTCTTATGATCAGTACATCTAGGAACGGCAGTTTTCCGTCCTTTTCCCATTCTGTTTTAAATTTTATGGTCGGAACTAGCGAATTTAGCCTATTAAAAATTCCTTAAAGTCCCCAGCTATTGTCCCAGAAAGTAAAGATATCATCTACGTATCTAAGCCAGATCATGTTATGGGGTTTGATAGACGACAAAAGTTCTGTTTCGAAATATTCCATGTACAAGTTTGCTAGAAGGGGTGATAGGGGACTTCCCATGCTACAGCCAAATTTTTGTTTGTAAAAATTACCATTGAAAGAAAACACGTTGTTAGTTACACAGAGGTTGATAAGTTTTAAAGTTTTATCTATGCCAAGAGGAAAATGGTCTTCATATGGTTGTAACTTCTCTCTAAGAAAAACAACACGTCGGCAATCGGGACTTTAGTAAATAATGAATCGACGTCTAGACTGAGCAGTTTGATGTTGTTTGAGGGGATGTTTAAACTATTAAATTTTTGTATGAAATCTTCTGCATGTTTGACGTGGGAGGATGAGAAGGTTCCTAGAACGGGTGATAACAAGTCTGCGAGCCATTTTGATAATTTGTACATGAAAGAGCCCCTGCTAGATATTATGGGGCGTAAAGGAATCCCATCTTTATGTGTTTTCGGGAGGCCGTAAAAATAGGGGAGAGGGGTTGATTACCTTGAATGTCTCTAGTAATTCTATGTCTTTTTATTGCCCCTATGGTTCTAACTGATTTGTTAAACTGAGCAGCAATATTTGTTGTGGATCTTTCGTTAATTTGTCGTAGGTCTCCGCATCGTTTAGAAGTTCTTGAACTTTATTGATGTATGTCTCCTTGTCTAACAGAACTATTTTCCCGTCTTTGTCAGATTTTGTGATGATGATATCCCCCCTTTTTCTTAAGCTAACTAATGCATTTTGGAATCTTTTCGGGAGCGAATTTTTGTTGTTATTTTGCTCCAAGACATTTAGCAAAATGCCTTTGAGACATGCCTCTTTCTTGTCATAGTTGTTTTTTGCAAAATGTTTATCAAAAGCAACTAGGAAATTAAGATTACTCTCAGGACCAGGTTTTAGAGCGAATGAAACTCCAAGATTTAAAACGGTCTGTTCTTCTGCAGTGAGGGGATGGTTAGAGAGATTCAGCACATTATTGGGAAGGCCAAGATTATTCCATACGCTGTTCCTAATCAGTCTTTTTAATTTGTAGCACAAATTTCTGGAGTGGGACTCACTGTTCTCAATAGCACCTGATAGCACAAAATATGAAAGATATCTGTACATACCATCATCCCTGCACATGAGGCGAAGTGACGTGGCTAGCTCACTTATTTTTCTTCTAATCACATAGATGTCTTGGTGTGTGGCTTGTATTCTGTCTTGGAGGAATGTGCGGATGGAGTCCGGAAATGGGTCTGACGCCGATGTCCAACGCGTGAAACAGTACATTTTGGGAGAAACTTGTTCCTGTAGGCATTCTTGTAGAAAATTTCTCTGATTCTTCCTCTTGTGTAACCCATGTACTAGCCGTTCGTACCGTCTGAAGATGTGCTTGACAGCTGGGTTGAAGCCGAAAAACTGGCGTAAACTGTGATGTTCCATAATGGGCAAAAATGAATGTCTTTTCCTGTAATACTACAGTGTAATGTGAAAATAAGAAGGCCCATATCTATTTGGGTCTTTTGCCCTGTAAATATCATTATGCTACCGGCTGCTCACGGAGCGATACACCGTGCTGACATTGGGCCAGCTTGATCAACAAGAAGATATTATGGATGACGTGAAGATTTGAAGGAGGGCGCAGAGTCAAGGCCTGTCTAGAAGGTCTTATTCCTAGATGAAAGCACTTGGAATTTCTTTATCTTATCTTACCTGTGGCCCCTGCTGAATATGCATAAACACACATATACATACATATTTTTATGATGTTGCCTTATAATGTGTATAGCATTCAATGTTTTGATATATTTACTCTTCTATTAATCATGTGTTATGTGTAATAATAATAACTGTTGAAATATCATATGTGGTGTAATGTCAGATCTCAAAAGAGTTGGTGATTTAGATAACTTAACAGCGTAATTTAGAATTAAAAATACAATATTAATAGTAAAGCAGTATGTGATCGCACATTTTGTCCCCTGGCTACAATTGTTCCATACTTGTGATTTTGTGTCATGTTTTGGTTCAGTTGTTGTTGTGAGAAGTAACTAGTAAGCGAGCGAGGGAGTGGTAATCAAGTTGTGTTAAGATTTCTGTAAAAGCTTTGTCCCATATGAGAAGAAGATGAATGATTTTGCAATGCTTCATGTACTGTTCTGAAAACCAACTTTGGTTCTTTGTCTTGTTTTGAAAGGGTGCCATTTGTGGCTGCCAACTGCTGTCTGTTTTGATCATGTTGAGATTTCATTAATAGCGTCTTCCCATACGATTTTTTGTTCGGGTCGCATACGCATTTTTGAGAGTAAATGCACGTATGTCGATTGATTACATCATGTTCTGTAGGATTGCATTGCTCTAAGCACATACTGTTCTGACGTCGTCTGATTGTTTCATTTCCCACTGGTATCCTAAAGTTTGCACATTCTGATTTCAGAGACCATTAGTATTGGTTACCTCTCTCTCCCTCTCTCTCCCTCTCTTTCTTCAAAAGAGAAGTTATTAACATAGAATATTTGTGTGGTCATCAGTATTAAACTTAGCTTTTGAGATCTGAATGTAGGAAAAGTGTATTTGGTAACGGCACCTGACAAAAAAGTTTGTTTTGTGGATTTCGCGAAGGTTTTCACAAGTTTGTGTAAGGTAAAGTGAATTTTACTTATTATTACCATGGTATATTAGGGAAATATTGCCTTAGTGAAATTATTATTGATAAATCTTTTGTGTATTTTTGTGTGTTCTTGTGTTTGCAATCTCTTGATTTTTCACATTTTTATATTGGTAATTTAACATTTATTTACTTAGCATTTTAAATATTTCTTTATAATTTAACATTCCATAATTGATTTAATTTTCATTTACCAGGATTTTCTTTTCAAATCTTGAGTAATTCTTGATATTTTAAGTTTTGCTTAATTAACTTAATTTCTTGATAAATTAAAGTTTTGTGTATTAGTTTTGTTTAATAATTAAACTCAAGAATTAATAAATTGTCTGTTGTTTTCGAGTAATAGTGAATTTTTACAGATGGTGAATTCTAATTATAATTTTTTTATTTAAAAATAAATTTTGTATTTAATGTTTTTAAAAAAACAGTGTTTCATTTGTTGACCACCAGTCAATAGAATTAATTGTGTGAATAAGGCAAAGTGATAAATATGTTTTGTTCCTTTAGTTTTGCTGAAGTGAATTAAGACCAGGGAAACAGTTAAAGTTGTCTGATGTAGTGATGCCCTTTTACTCTAGTATATTTCTTGTTTAACTGTTGATACCTCACACTTCTTTTGATAAACTTAGTTTGATTTTTCACGTGATTAGTAAAGCTTTTTAAGGTATCACTCTTACCTTTAGAGCATTCACTAGTAATTTTTATTGTTATGATAGTTTAGATATCTGGCTGAAGTGAGGTAAATTTTTGAATTCTGTGATTAGTTGTTTTTCTGAAATATGACAATTAACAGATTGGTTTTAAAATTGCACATCGATATATTACATTATTCGGTCATCCAGTTTCCATTTATTTGCTAATATAAAAAAAGCCTTGTAACTTTGGTGCTATTTACTGGACTTGCTTAAGATTTATCTTACCGATGCCGTCATAAGAGAAACACTTTTAGGATTTGACATCAGATATCATTATGACAGTTTTTCATGAGGATTCAGCATGCTGCAAAATATTTCCCAGGAGCACAAAATACTTATGACGATTAGTCTGTGTTGTTGCATTTGTTTTCACCCTGCAACAAAAACACTTGCTTTTCCAAATTTTCCTGCAATTTTGTAAATACAGCCTTCTTTTTCAATTGAAGTTTTTTTTAATCAATAATGACCACTCATTAGATACTTTTTGGAAAAAAATACTGAAATTTTATGCATTTAAAATTTCAGTCTTTTAAAATTTTAGTGATTTTACACCTCGAATTCGCTAGTCTTATGCCTGGACACAATTACGACAGGAGGGAGAGATAATTTAATGCGTTGACCATATAAAACACGCCAAAAAGAAAAGTAAAAAATGCTCCGAATTTTCTTCGCTTCAATCGAGTTTTCTGCACAGCATATAATGCTGCATGAGCTGCGGCCAATGAAACTTTCAGCCACGGCCCGGTGGTGGCATGTCCCATAGCGTTGACAAACGCACGATCATGGCAAACTTTAACTTTAAATAAAATAAAAACTACTGAGGCGAGAGGACTGCAATTTGGTATGTTTGATGATTGGCGGGTGGATGATTAACACACCAATTTGCAGCCCTCTAGCCTCAGTAGCTTTTAAGATTTGAGAGCGGAAAGAAAACGCGAGGACAGACAGGCACAGCCATCTCAATAGTTTTCTTTTACAGAAAACTAAAAATTTACTTAAGAAGTAAGGTCAATTCAGTTTCCTCTGGATTTCTTGTTTGCAAAATTTTAGATTTTTTATTTTTGCAGAATTCAGAATTAAGGCAAATATTGACAGATTTTTGTTTCGATTCAAATTTGAATGCATTGTGAATGGATCTCTATCTATTTGGGTCTTTTGCCCTGTAAATATCATTATGCTACCGGCTGCTCACGGAGCGATACACCGTGCTGACATTGGGCCAGCTTGATCAACAAGAAGATATTATGGATGACGTGAAGATTTGAAGGAGGGCGCAGAGTCAAGGCTAAATAACAAGACTTATAAAAAGAAAAAACAATTTATGAAACGTCATTAAAGTTTTTGAAAATAGATAAATACACATATGAAGAGTCATGTATATAAGGAGTGCCTTTACATAAGCCTAATGGTAAAAAAAACTTTGGTCTTAACAGGAATTACTGTGCTATCTGAATCAGGGACCTTTTATGCTCGTTTGCTTTGATCAAGGTGGCCCTTAAAATGAAAGAATTTTAAATCTTTCTGGAAACCAGCAAAAATTTACGAAGGAACAGAAATTGATTTCAACACCAGACAAACAGTGCCTTTGTCTCTCTCTCTCTCTCTCTCTCTCGCGCGCGCGCGCGCGCTGAGGACTCATTCAAAGGAAGCAACTAGGAGCTATTTACAGAACACCTGATTTCACTGATAAAAAACGTAAAATAAAATTCTCGTGGCGAGTTTTTCATCTTAGATTAAATGTCCATTTCATTATGATTCTAGAGCAGAATGGTGAAAATGAGTGTTTTTACATCACTCATAAAAATCATTTATGAATCAAACCATAAATCTCTGACTGGACTTGGCTAACAGTAAGGAAGACTCCTTTCCTCCCATTTCTGCAAATGTTCCATTTTTATTTTTATTGCATAGACAGCATTAATAGTTACCTTACCCAAATGAAGTCATCTGTTTTTTTTTTTTTTAAGTTCACGCCTCCTGCGTCTTACGTAATTTTTATTTGAGATAGTCTGGGCTCTCGCTTGTTTGTGTGTATGTGTCTGCCTCATTCCTTTGTCTCGTCTCAAATGGCTGCATCCACTCAGTTGTGAGTAGGCCTCTGAATGCAAATCTAAAAGTCCGTTTTCCCTAAATCTTTCCTACTTTACTATAGTCCTAATTTTGCACAACTCCCCATATTCAAATCTGTGTTAATCTTAAATTAGACATTTCAAAAGAGAGCAAAACAGAGCATGAGCAACATTGGTATTGATAGTACAAACGACTCCATTCCCTTGTCTCATCTGATGCTCCCGTTTAATGGACAGAGCAATTGACAGACGAGGGGAGGACGAGGTATATCTCGTGAAGTCATATCTATGCACCAATATGTCAGTGGTACCAACATATCCATCCCCTTTAGCGCCCCGGACTCCACATTCGATAAATGGAGAACTAGAGTTATATTATATTACTGTAAATTCAACCTGACACCAACTGTCTGTGTGCCTGTCTCTCGTTGTGGTTCAGACTTCTCGCATCGCTTTCTAATTAACACACGCAAGATAAATCTGGGTTTTCGCTTTCTAGTTAGTTCATAATTTTCAGAGATGTTGGTTCCGCAGTCCATTCATAGTTTTGAGTCTGATCCTTTCCTGTTTTGCTTTATCTTTATTCGTAATCTTGTGGCTCATGTAAGCAAACAAGTATATGCTTCAGTAACCATCCGATCAGTTTCTATGTGAATATACTTTCAATACTTGAAAACAGTGTTTGATAATTCACACACACACACACACACACACACACACACACACACACACACACACACACACACACATATATATATATATATATATATATATATATATATATATATATATATATATATATATATATATATATATATATATATATAAGTTGATTTTGACTCTGCTGTTATTATCCCTGTCAAGTCAAGTTCTGTATATTATGTCGTAACCAACTGACCTTTATCATAATAGATGAATATTAGTTGAGTAACTAGAGTGCATATATGATAGTTTGCACCATTACACATGATTTATTTGGTTTTATATTTTCAAATAATATCCCTGAATGGTGTCCCCTGGGTTTGAGACACCTGGTACGTTTGTGCTTTTGGTGTGTGATGCATATTACTGTTTTATATATATATATATATATATATATATATATATATATATATATATATATATATATATATATATATATATATATATATATATATATATATATATATATATATATATATGTTGAATCTCATGGGGAAGTACACACAACCACCACGTGGGATGTCACTGGGACAGTACGTCACACGGGAGCTTATTGCACCATACAGGGACACGAAGAAGAATGTGACTGGTAACAATGGGTTCACCTCAGTGCCACTAGTGAATGACCTGTTGGACAACTATCAACTGACATATGTTGGAACTCTCCGTGCCAACAAAAGGGAAATTCCAGTGGAAATGACTAATGTGAAGTTGTTTAGGCCAGGTCAAAGTGCTTTTCTCTTTGACCATAGTAGCTCACATCCCCTCCCCCCCAAGAAAAAACCTAAAAACAAAAAAAGAAGAAGCATGTCCTATTGCTCTCATCAGTTCACACCCAAATTGACATCTGTCAGAATAGAAAAAAGGAAATGATCCAGTATTATAAGGCCACTAAAAGTGGCGTAGACACATTTGATCAAATGTGTTCAATGTACTCAACTAGCAGGTAAACAAAGCGATGGCCCATCACTGTATTTGACGGCATCATTAACGTTGCCGTCATCAATGTCTTTGTGATACACACTAAGGTGTGTGAAAAACGTGGCAGGAAGCGCATGGAACGCCGTGATTTCATGAAGTCATTGGCTATAGGACTAATCAAACCATGAGCAGAGGAAGACTATCATTTCTGGGCCAGCAGCGTAGTATCCAGGAGAATATCAAATATGTCTTCCCTGAGTTCAAAATCCCCTGGCAAGTTCCAACTGAGTTGACAACAAAGAAGAGATGTACACTGTGTATAGTGAAAAGGGACAGAAAAACCAAGTACCAGTGCATCTCCTGCAAGAAACCCGTGTGTCTGGAGTGCTCGTGCTCCCTCTGCATGGACAGCAACTAAACCATGGCATGAGCATTTTTGGTGTACTGTAGACTGCCAGGATTGTCATATTGAAGATTTTACAGTTTGTATAGCCAACAACAAAAGTGCTGCCCTTATTCCAGCAGAACTTCTGGTGGCTGTACATAAGCTAATTTGTCACACGATTTTTTTTTCTCATATTTGTTGTCCTCGTTTGCAGAACTGACTGCTGGATCATTTGCAATTGCGTCTCCACACCATGAAGATCCATCATACCATTAGCATCATTGTCTTATTCATTTTCATACGGGGCCCATATAAACAAAAATGTTATTTTCCTTTTTGTATTTTTTTAATTTGCCAAAAATGCAAAAAATAAGTTAATTTTCAGTTAATAATTAGTATTACATACTTAAAACGACCAAGAAGGAGGTACAATTGTCAAAGGTTCAATAGAATAAACACAAGTATTTTATTGTTATTTAATTCACGGGAATTTCGAAGGTGATATGCTACTCTAGGGTTAAACTCAAAATAAGTCTAGAATTCAGTTTACTGTGGTAATAACTAAACCCAAAATAGTTATGTAAGTCCTACTTAACTGAAATGATTGGAACCAATGTCTTCATAGCCTTTTGGGGCGGACGTAGGGGTGACTGTAACAATAGCTACAAACAATAGCTACACAATACACACATATACGAGTATATATATATATATATATATATATATATATATATATATATATATATATATATATATATATATATATATGTGTGTGTGTGTGTGTGTGTGTGTGTGTGTATGTATGTATGTATATATATATATATATATATATATATATATATATATATATATATATATATATATATATATATATATATATATATATATATATATATATATATATATATATATATATATATATATATATATTGATGGTTGAGTGGTTATGATCAGTCACCATAATTCCACTCCAGGAAGGTAAAGTTTCAAATCTTGGTTAAAAAAGAAAGACATAATTCATTTTGCTGTATATTAATTACAAGGTAGGGTTAATTAAGTGTTAAGAGATCATGGGTTATTTGTAGCTTAACGCTTGAAACCATAAAAAAATTCATGTGTAAAATTGACAGAATATCACACACATGCACAAACAAGTTTTTTTTTATGGATTCATGAAAGGAGTTAATGAGTTGTTAAGGATGAACTCACAGTTGGCAGAAATTGTCCAGCTTCTACAATATAGGTAAGCGTCATGTAGAAGCTCATCATAGTGCTTGAACGTCTGGTGTTCTTACGAAGGGCTCCTCGAATTCGCCAATGGAGCCCACACCCCTCATCTATTTAGTCATATCTGACTGTAGGCACTGGAGACTTCGCCATCCCTGTTAGCCATTGCTGTCTAATGAAATTTACTTATAATGTTTCTTATGGAAGTGTTAAGATCCCCCAGTGTTATATGAATTAATCAGCTAATTGTTTCCGAGATAGCTATGACATCTGAGGTAAAAAAAAAAAAAGACCGCTGATATGAATGATAGCAGAATAGAAGCTGTTAATACAAAATTTGGTAAAGCTGTGGAAGTGACTACAAGGAATGTAAAGCTGATGAGGATAAAGAATGAAAGGCACCTTTAGTTAAGCGAGTTACAAGTGTAATGCTGCTGTATGGTGGTGAAAGTGTCATTGAGTGGCTGACCAGAGTATGCAGACTATTTCTTTGAAAGGGAAAGGTTCCTAATGGCGATTAACTGTTCCTTTGTATAAAGTTAAAGACAATAAAGGTAGATATAGTAAAAATTATAGGGCATAACAATACTTAGTATACAGGGTGAATTTGACTGCGAAAAAGACAGGTGACAGCATTGGTAAGTAAGAGCAATGTGGATTCAGACAAGGAAAAGACTGTACATGAAGTTTTATTTATGTAAGAATTATGAAAGATGATCGAGAGCAAATAGGAATGGGTGCATGTGGCATTACCAGACCTAAAAAAGCTTATGGTTGAACTGATAGAAATATAACGTTAGTGTTTGATAGCTCTTCTATATGGTAATTTATTGAGCGAGATTAAACGTCTCTATAACAAAAGCACAATATGTGTTGAAACATGTATTGAAAATGTTTTGTTTGGAAAAAAGGGAGTTTCAAAGATTCGAGAAATTGGTAATTAAGGTAAAATGGAATGGCTGATGTTTGTAGATTATACATTTGGTTATTTCATACTGGTATTTAGGAGCATTTGAAACCTATAGTAATTGGATAAGAGGTAAGTCTGAGAATAAGCAAGGCATGGAGGACAGCAGCATCTGTTCACAAGAGAAGGTATCTAAGGAATCCAGTATTGGAATATATAACGGGCTTGTTGAATCAACTCTCCGTTATGGGTGTGAAGTGCGGATTTTGAATGTGAATGAAAGTTAAAGGTTGAAGCAGTGGAAATGGTGATAAAAATGAGGATATGAGGAAGTGGTAAAAAGGCTGCCACAGGTGAAAAGTTGGATCAGAGTGTTTTGAGATGGTTTAACGATGAGGAGCGAATGAAGGACGAAAGGATGCGAACTAAGAGGGAGGAGCATATGAAGACCTACAATAATCTAGATCTCTACCGGGAGATTGTATTAGAATAGAGGGTCCATATTATCCATAAAGAGAGATTATGGGAAAGACGGAGGTCAGTGACATCAGTGTGTAAGGGGTTTTGACGTTCTGGTGATGAGCCTTTTATGTTGGCGTGTAAAGTGGTTAAGTTTGCAGAATTTTTGCACAGGGTTTCACCCTCTATTTCGTAGTTGAAATGTGAGAATGGGCTTGACCATTCCCTTGCTTCACACACACACATGTATATATCTGTATATGTGTGTGTGTGTGCGCGCGCGCGTGTTTGTACAGAAAACTCTTCTCATATTTCGTTCGTTAAAGTTTTCCGAACACCGCCTACAAAAGGTGCCGGAAGGGAAGAACAACAGCGCAGCGGCAAACCAATTTCAAACTAGGTACGTTAATTACGATTTGCTTCGAATAAAGAATTGCAGCATAATTTTATGAATGTTATAATGATATAACGGAACACTTAGGAATTCAAGTTCAGCAATTAAAATCTTTTTTCTGCTGTCACTGTCGTTTATCTAGAATCCTAGAAGCGAGTGTGAGTATTAGTAGGTGTATCAGACGTGGAGGCAAAGGAAGGGGGAGAATATGAGCGCTTTAGAATGTCTAACGTGGAACTGTTGAATAGCTTAAGGACGGTAAAATGCGCGGCTAAATTGAAGAAATGGTCCATTTCCATCAAGAAATGTCGAATAGATGAGACAAGAAAGTAGAATGTAAAATGCCTTCATACATTTGCTTTATAATCTTACGAAAACACCCTCGGAACTTTTGTTTGCTGACATACATATATTTTATCTTTTGATCACTCTTCAGGGATGAATAAGAACAATAATCAATACGCCTTTATTTTTAGTTTAGTAATAACAGAGAGGAATGATTTCCGATTCACAAGATTCTTTTAAACAAAGAATAAATAACATTGTGAACGGCATTTTTTTTATACTTGAAAAATTTTAACAGTTAACTAAGCTATATAAGAAATTTCCTGTATACTTTGAATGCTAGAACTCCTTTAATGTTAATGATATCAGTCTACAAATACGTGAAAAATCGTAATCTGAATTTTTGTATTTAAAAGATACTATGCTCATTTTATATTTGGTGAAAAAGGTATTTAAATAAAGCATCATTCTTGATAGGAGCTAAAATAATGTGGAGTTTACTTGCAAGAGGGACATTGGAGGATAAAAGCAGATCAAAACAAATTAAGGGAATAGTTCCTGATTCGACGCGCGCCAAGTCTCATCTCAGATCTTATAGTTTTTATGGTTCATTAACTGATTTAATGAACAGCCCAACTTGAGTCATTAGGGGAATTAGAATGAATCTGAATCCTTATTTACACAAGTGAAGTCCAGTAACACATGGTAGAAAGAGTTTTAATATGATGAAAAATTACCATTAATTTATAGATAAAAATTATCACCATTAACGTATTAATAAAGTTATTGCTTCGCATAGAAATCTGTATCAAGAATCAGATGGTTTTCTGCATCCCCCTCATCACTCAGAACAGTTTTCCTCAGAAAAGTGCCAGAACCCGTAGACACCGGAATGTTGATGCAACATTCAGTCTTGCCACGGAAGGAATCCAATTTGCTCGAGAAATCCCATCATCCAGTCAAGCTTACTCGAGGAAACCTCCGCTGTGGCAACTCGCCTAATGGCTAATCATTATCGCTGGCAACTCTTGCAACTCGATTTTATTCGTCTTGAAATCTCTTTATTGCCTGCCGAGGATTCGGTTGTAACCTGGGAAAACAGATTGCTCAATATTGTAATGCGGCATGATTGCATCTGCAAGACTTTGATGAAACCTTCAGTAATGCTCGAGGTAATATTTTGATCGTTTGCTAATATATTGCAGCAGCTGTAAACGAGTCAGAAGTCATATAATTCTTTATGTATCACTTTTTCAGTGACTTGCTTTGAATTTATGATGTCAGAGGAAAGCTTAATTTGCAGTCTGATTCTGGAATGATAACAAAGAAGACATGAAATTTCTACGGCTTTCAGTGTTCAGCAGTAGTGATTTCATAACATCAATGTAATCTTGTTGGCTGAAATAAGATTAACACACCACTGCAAGATGGACATCAATAGTATCTGAACGGCGACACTCTCTTATAGACTTGTCGGTAATGTTTTTCTTCTGGTGTTTAGACATCCATAAATAGAGTATTTATAAGACACATTACTTTGCGCATCACAATTGTCTAAATTCAACCAAGCTTTTTCAGGTATTATTGACAGTCATGACAAAGTGTGAACAAGGTCTTAGAAACACCTAGCGCGCCCATAAAGGTGAGTCACGGATGGTCTCGGTGAAACTCTTCCCTTCACAAATCAAGTGCTACACCGAATCAGCGCGTCAGAGGAGCTAACGAGGACTAAAAAATACAAAAAGATTGGCCCTTTCATCACTGGACAACGCCATTTCCAGTACCATCAACATCTTGAATCCACACTACATGTTACACATAAATACGCTTTTCAGTCACCAGCGGTCCACATTCACCAGTGATCAGAACTGAAGTGCTGCCAATCAGAATTTATGGCTTTGTCGTGTAAAGTGTATTCATGGGCTTGTTAAACTTTATGTGTTACTAAGTTCCCCAACAACCGTGACTAGTTTGTCACGCAAATTGAATGATCCAGTTGAGTTTCCATTCGAAAGTATCTCTCGATGTTCACAGATGTCAGCAACTTTCGTTGGCTGAAAGTTTTAGTTCTGTTGTTTAGTTGGTTTTCAAGATGCAGCAAAAACGTTTGCTCTACTCCATTCTCCTTACAATTAATTCAAGTGCATCAGTCATAAATGATTCCAGATACGTTTTTAGGTGGGCATTATAGTAGGCTTTTGGTCAAATATAAGTTTAATAATAGTGAAAATTGAAAGGTATTCAGTTATATATGGTAAACTTTCGTAAATGTTGACAAAAATGATCTTGTAGGAGACATGCCTTACAACTTTACAATATGTATTTGACAAACTTTTTTTCTAGATAATGTGGGATGTATTAAGAGAACATAAGTACCAACAGACAATAATTACAGTCAAACTTCGTTCCGGAGGCGGTAAGGATGCAGAATGTTCTGTTCTGAGCCTAACGTGATTACTTGTACGAGAACGTCTAAAGGTAATTTCAAATTAAAATTTGCTATAAACTGTGTGCTTTACAAATTAATATGAAATATATCTCTACGTTCACGAGAGCAAATATGAAATTTAGTCTTGTAATGGCATTCGAGTTTATCTCTGAAAACAATGCCATTCGCTAACTGACGTCTCAAACTTCCAAGAGATGTGTAAAAATTCACCTGAATCTTCCTCTCTCATGAGGAAAGAGAACTGGGAGGAGGTTGTATCATTAACCATAGAGATGTTCAAATACATCAAAGTCCATTCTCTACTCTAGACTTGTATATTACCCCATCCAGTATTTTACATTAAATTTTGACAAAAAAGTGAGAAGTAAATGAAAAGTTGAAGTCATCTGCGACAAGTGTTAAGCAAGGAAATACCTATGTTAAGTTCTAAGCTTAATATCACTATAAAAGGAAATCAATATATTGTAAAAATCATACCAACGAATTAGATTAATTTTAAGAATGATATTGAAAAGCACCTCTGGCGCTACACACTGTTTTAGTGTACTCTGAACCTGGTATTGGTTTGTATTTGTTTAGGAATGAAAAATTAGCAGGGTTGGCTTTTAACTAAAAATTCTGGACATTCAAGACATGCATATACAGGTACATTATTCTGTGTAGTATTTCGATAATCCGATCCAAGCTGACATGCCACTGGTATGAGAATAACGTATAGAGTGTGTAAATCTTTTCCAAACACAAAATTTTAGCAATGACAGACGATTGAAAATATCTCTCATTTTTTTTTTATGACCGGAATTCTCCTCAGACTTCTGAATTGCTTATCAAACAGCACAAGCAGCAATCCATAGAGTCAATAATAAACTGGCGATCAGCCTACCAAGCATATGACCTCGGAAGTACATTTTGAAACACCTGGTCCAGCACAAAGCACTTTAGTGTATGGACGAAATGCTGGGTCAGCTCATAGCTTTTTTCCCACCCGTTTAGTTATTATTTTATTACAGGTAAATTCATGTATAGTGTGTAATATACATGAATTTACCTGAGGTGTATTCTAGTTGAACCAAAGAATTTTGTATCATGTTCTATAAAAATCTCATATACAAGAAAACGTCTTGTAAACAAACCGACGACAACAATGGCTGTAAAAGTCATTTCTATGTGTTCAAAGGCTCCGAATGACACTTAAAAAAACTGTTAAATAAGGACTACAGTAAGAAAGTACTTTCGACTTATTTGGAGAAACGTTTTTCTTAAAAGAAGGGAAAACCAATAAAAATACCTGACGATTTAGCATGCATAGGTTTAACAGTTGTTTGGCCAAGATTCTTTTCTTTGTTGTTACTATTCTTAAAGGCTATTTTTTCCTTAGCATGATGATTCGATAACTTTTACCACAGAGAAATTATTATTATTTTTTCTAATGCGAAATTATGCTTTACTTAGAATAAATCTTAAATTGTATAGCGTACTACCAGGCGTATCTTAAAGTATTTTTTTGATCACCAATCAGAGACGTATCTTAAGAAATTTCAGGATTTGTTCTCACATGAAAAATACAACTATTTTTACTTTGAGTCTAGTAAAAGACATTTTTTTTTCCTATGAGGAATCTCGTTGAGGAACCATGCTTGATAAAATGCATTTTGTTAATCAATTCTATGCTTCCTTTACATTCTCAGCCTGAAAAATTGATGGCATAGAGAATAATAGCAACTGCAAAAGATTTTTAATGATTGACAAAGTACGGCAGGTGTCCTTTTGCATCACGGTAACATCTCTAAAAGACGAGACTTGTTGACACAACCAGTAACTTATAGGCCTAAATACTAATAAAGCATTTTAATGGTAAACATAATCCTTGTTACTTATGTGGCATATATAACATTGAATTTAATCTGTTTTCAAAGCTGAAGTCGCCATTGCACTTGTGTACCGCAATATTATGCTGAAAATACAAGACCTGTATCTGACGCTAACAAGGCATTTATCTTTGAGGCACAAAATTATGGATGAATGAAATTTAGTATGTTTGCTTACTTGTGAAATGTTATTCCATTTTCTCTTGAAGATTTTCTATGCCTATTTCTACAGTTATGGGCTATACAATGTACTGTTATGAAATTGAAGGAGCAAAAAAATTGCGGGACACACTAAGCACCTTTTCAATTTCCTTGGTTCCCCGGTGTTTCACGATAGCCACAAGGCTCTCCCCTGGCGGTGGCACACCTAACTACGTAGTACTATAGTAGTATACAAATAACGTTTCCAGGCACTTTTCACACTCTGTGCACCAATCCACGTCTTACTACTTGAAGCTCTTTATGGTTAAACTCAGTCCGTCTTCAGTATCGAAGGAACCAGGACCCACTCAGACAGGTCAGAACGATTAAGTGATGACGTCAGCTGCCTTTACATGCAGTTTTGTGCACCAGTCTCACTCAAGCCACCCTCGTGTGTACACCATTTCATCGTGATCTTTTTCCACTAGACATACTTCAATGCTGCAGATATGAAAAACAACTGTTCAGTATAATACAAGAACAAAAACATCAGGATCAGACAAACAATACTTCCGTTTTCCAAGGGCAAAAGAACTTAGACAACAATGGATTCATTGGTGGTGTCGCACTGATAGCATAAACGCTGATAATGCAGTAGTATGCTCTGTGGATTTTGTGACACTGACTACAAAGATGACATGAAATCCAGACTCTTTGGAATCGATACTCCTAAGCGACAACGGACATTAAAGGATGATGCAATTCCATCCCTCCTTATGCCTCAAGGTAATTAAACTATAAAGCTATGGATTATGTAATGTGTGTGTGTGTGTGTGTGTGTCATGGCGTTGTTACTTTTTTTTTTTGGAGGTGTTGTGTTTGAGGAATTGTTATGTATTTATAGCAATGTATAGCAACTTTTGTATGTTTTGTTGAACTGTTGGAACTGTGTATTTATGCAAATGTGTCATTGCTTCGACTTTTTTTTTTGTTGAAACATTGTTGAATGACTTTCATTTATGCAGTTTTGATCATTAAGTTTAAATTTTAGTGCATTCTACTGTACCTTTGTCCATGTACAAATCTTTGGTCAAATAACGATCTATCTATTGGTCTACATCTATTTATCTATCTGTCTACGTAGTGTACGGATGTGTGTGTGTGTGTTTGTGTGTGTTTGTGTGAATGTGTGGCCAAGGATAAGAGGTAGACAGATGAAGTAAAAGCGGTGAACAGTACGCTCCCTCAGAATAATTTTATTTTCAATTAACTACAATGAGGGAAGTATTTCAGATTGTGCATGGAGTCAGTCTGCAGGCGGGAAAAGAATGCTTTAAAAATATTGTATCTGAAATTGAATGTGCGGGAGTTGATTTATCAAAAGATGTCATAGCATTCTTTGCCAAAATATCAGTGTTCTTTAAAATAAGGAAGTTAAATAATGATATTAGGATAAATAAGAAAAAAGACAAGACTTGCAGAAGTGAAAGCAAAAAACATATGAAAGTGATAAGGTAATGGTATGCAGAGCAAACAAACACAACTGTCGTAACCTGTGTACGTACATCATTTATATATAAACTGTGTAAATAAACTTTACAATAATGTAATAGTTATATGTTTATTCCCCTTTCAGAAATGTACTATAGACATGATAAATATGCTGTCAGTTAATCTAGGATATCCAAATCAATATCGAGAGAGAGAGAGAGAGAGAGAGAGAGAGAGAGAGAGAGAGAGTGAGAGAGAGAGAGAGGGTGCAGACAGGCGAGTTGTGGATCAGCTGACGGCACTGCGCAGAGGGAGCGTAAATCGGGTCTCTGTCCGTCTGATCTGTCTGAGTGGATCCTGGGAGGAACATTAATTTTGCTTCATCCGCTCAAATGGTTTTTCAGATTATCTCCTCCAAAAGAAAAAAAAAGTATTATTTGAAGCCTGACCTACACTCTCCTAAGTACCAACGAACATAATGTACTCTAGAAGTTCTGTTCAATATATCGCACTTCTCCTAGGGTAAATCATGTTCACTGGTACTTAGGAATTTGTAGGTTAGGCTTCAAGTAATACCTTTTATTTTTCTTTTGGAGAAGATGATGTGAGAAATAGTATGAGCTTCCATGGCAACGTTCATGTTCCTCCAATACTCTAATGTTTGACTGAGCCTAACCAGAGGAAGCTTCAAATGGTAAGTATGAGATTACTGCATGTGGTGTTTGATAAGTAATAAAAAAAAAAAATCATTTGGATAACTCCGGCCACAAAAAGTTAAAGTGAAAGATATTTTTGTCATCCGTCATTGGTCAAATTTTGTAGTTGGAAAACACCTACATAGTTCACAGATTTTTCTCATGCCATCGGCATGTCGAGATGAAATGGATAATGAAATACTACACAGAATGATCTATCCCAGTGGTTACATGGTACCGCCTTCTGGGGCGGTGGATTGATATGGGGGGCGGTGAGGCAAAAGGGGTGGTTGGGGGCGACAGGGTGGCATTAAGAGCATTTAATTTTAAGCAATTAAAAAAAAAAAAAACACACAGACTTAAAATTACCGAACTGGGGATCTACGACTTCTTAGTGAGTTCCAGCCTGATGTGGAGAAACCGATATCCCTGCGAAAAGCACACCCATCCCATTAACAGTAATTGTGAAGACCAAGTTTACTAAATTAAGTATTGTTTGTGAAATACATCTTCGAGTTTAATATTGTTGTTTTCAATTTGAAGCAAAACCGTCCCCAAAAAAATTCGCCTTAAATAAATCATAATAATAATACCGCGTGTGTGTATCGGCGGGTGGGGGCGCTAGGAATGATGGCGCGCCAGCCTGAAAAAGTTTGGGAAACTCTGATCTATATCCATACGCTGAATGTCCAGACAGACGCCAACTTAGACCAGGTGCAGAGTACGTTGAAACAGCATACAGAGCCAAGATATCTGAATACTGTAAAATTACTCTAAGTAATCATGATGGTAAAAGCATCACTTTACAAATATAATCGGTAGCTATTTACGCCATCTCATAAACTAGGTTTATTTGTACCGCGAATACGACTAGAAATAATGATATTATTTTCTCTGTACATTAAGACTAAAGAAAAGTGGAGAAGTCAGAGGGCATAATAAGATTGATATACAGGTCTTACTTACATTTGCTCCTCCAAAACCATATTGTGGGCCAGTTTAGTATAATGAACATCTGCATTGTGTCTTGCTAAATCAACCTCTTGCTCATTTTCCCGAAGAATTCTAACTCAGTATCATTCAGGAACACCGCATACAAAAAAGGAAAAAGAACTGGTCACAAATCATCTTTGCTGCAAAATGTTTTATTACAGTCTTTAGAAAGGACTCGCAGTAAATCTGCATCATAATCTCGTCATTAGTTTCAATAAATGAAATTGAAACAAAAAAAAAAATTCGCTTTACTGATATACTGTACCAATGTGAGTTTAATGCCATGGGTTCCAAAGGATTTTGGCCTCATGTCATTTCCAGATCGAGGCTGATGAAAGCACAAATGCCGTCCACGGAGGAACGTCTCGTTCAGTCATAAAATGCGACGAAAAAAAATAAATAAAAGCAGTCCTTTGTGATAACTCAAAATATTGAAATAGAAGACTACTTAACATTTAGAACTTGTCAAGTTCTCTTAAACTATATCCACTTCTTTTTCAGAAGAAACTCATTAACAAGCGATTAGCCCATTCAAGAAATAGAATGCGAACACTGAGGAACAGTTAACTGACAGGCTTAATCGACTAAAATGAGAGGTGCTGTTATGTTTCATCTCCAAAGCCCGTGCATTCGTACTCAGCGCTCACGAACGCACAAACACGCAAACAGAGGCTTCTCTAAATGCGACTTGCTTTCGTGTGGAAATAAGGCGCCATCGTCGTTGGATGAAAAGACATAAATCGCTGTCAGCTGGTTTCAGATGCATCAAGGTAGCTTCATACACATAAGTGATGTTTAATCAGGTCCCGTTCCAGCAATGTCAGTCGTTGAGTTAACGAAGGCAGAAGCAATTCTCATAAATTACTGAAATTGATACCCATGAATAGCACGCTGCTGGGAGCGTGGAGCTCATTTGACAGCTATGAAATGTGATTACGATGTTCATTTGACTCATCCCCTGCTACAGTATCAACTGGGGTCGTGTTTTCCGCGGAATTCTGAACATTTCTGAAGGGTGAAGAGTTAATTTACTTCTTTACCGTTATCTAGCAAACCTTGAATTTCGTGAGTATATCTCGATGTGTTAACTATAGTTAGCAGTATCATTTTTCATCTTAATATTCTAGCCATCTGGACTGTAATAACAGTGTGTGTGTGTGTGTGTGTGTGAGAGAGAGAGAGAGAGAGAGAGAGAGAGAGAGAGAGAGAGAGACTCTTAATACCATGTCTCTTTTCAGACACCAGTTAGTTATGTCACATAAGAAATAAGTCGTTGGTCTGACTTATATTGTGTTACAAAAGCAAAGCAAAACATCTTTCTTTTAATTACATATCCAAAATTTACTCCGTTGGGCCATTTCTTTTCTATATAGATCTCTTTTAGGGAGATTATAATATTGCATCAAGCCAAACTTTTGTTCTTACTACTGCAACTGCATTTTAAACTACTCTGTCAAAGCAATCACCTCAGTCGAGGACACCAGAGGAAAGATTAAAAACCCTTCTCTCGATTACTTTGAGCAACATTCAGATTTTCCCTCTGAAGGAAATTCTCCTTTCACTAAAAATCCTTTCCCCTTTGTTGCTGATACTGAGCAAATCTGTTAGGTTTTATCCAGTCATACTGGTAATTTTACATAATATTCCTTTGGCTTTATCCAGTCTTAATGATTTATTTGCATCTTTTCTAAGTCGAATCGTAGTTTAGGAATTCACAGGTGTTATATAGTTATAATGGTAGTATTACTGATTGTGTCTGCTTTTTAATCTACTAACAGTGTTTCTTAATTTATAAGATGTGTGTTTATCAGTTTTTGCACTGATAAGTATTTTTCCCAGTTCTGCTGAAAATATTTTTTTCATAATTCATAATGCATCTTTCTGTCATTTTTGTAAAATTATCTGTATATTCTAAATACAGTCTTGCAATTTTTTTGACATTTCAATAATTTTACAGAAGTGATTTTATCATTGTTGACAGACAACTAGAAGGCCTCTTACTGACTAAAAGAAAGGGAAGTAAAATTGTTCACTGAGACCTCATCCAAAAAATGATTACCTAAGTAACGGTTTTTCTAATAGAAACTTAAAAAAGCATCAGCTACAATTGCAATTGAAAATCAAAATAAAAGAATTTACTGAGTATAAACTATTACTTTCAGTTAAAAGAACCTTTCTTACCTTCGCTTAATCGTTATCGGGCACTCAAGAAAATGAGGAACATGGAAAATAAAAATTTGAGAACTCCTTTTTAAATGAACATAAAACATGTGCACGCACAAATTTTTTTCCCCTGTAGACCACGTTTATTACCTTTCTTTTTGCAATCCACCCTTTTTAATTGAGCACAAAACTCATTCTATAAAATTCAAGGGTGACTCTCTCTTCTTGCGAAGGCACACGATCTGGAGAGCACACATTTGTATACTTACATTGACACTTGTGTGGATCTTTTGCTCTTAGTGTCCAAGGGTGAATCATTTCATATCTAATCACTAGGCCTTACAGTAGGACTTATTTGTGATTATTATACAGAGAAATTCCAAGGGTTCATATTCTTGTTGATAGATTTTCATACCTTTATGCCATTAATATTTTTGCAGTTATATCAGTGTTATTTATGATACGGAATTTATGTCACTGTTTTATTGCATCGAACTGATATTTGAATAGGTCCCTTTTATCAGGTTTTGAAGAAAAATATCTCATACTATTTTAGCATTACTTGGAGTGTAACATAATTTTTTTATTACAATAAAAGTTATCTTAAGTCTTCTTATTGTTCGAAAGAATAAAATGGCATATGTTTATTTCAGTTTTTTTGTTACTTAATCATCATTTTACACAATTTCAGTGATAATTCTTTGAAATCTTGTAAAAATACGGTTCATAGCCGAGTTAAATTTTGTAACGCATTTAGCATATTTGCATACTTTTTCCCAAATCTTTTTGTATTTTTCGTCAGTTTTGCTTAATACTTCAACAAATATGTTGCAATCTTCTCGGCTAGATGAAATATAAGGATTCTATTGCTGATCAAAATGAAAACGAAACCATTAAATGAATCGTGATGTAGGAAACGTTTGTATAAGATTCATTTAAAGGAGCGAAAACTGATAGGGACAAATTTATTAGGAGAAAAGATATAAAAATAATTACGATACACAGTGTAACGAAACATATCCAGGACAGAGACAAAATGGGAAAGAGCAAAAACTTTGAAGAGAAAATTATCCTTTGGAGGAAGATATTAAAACAAATCTGATCCCTCAGTTCTCTCTAGTGGCCTTTATGAAGGCGATTATGAGCTTCATGGCATGAACCTTAATTCAGCCATTCACTACCAACATAACTAGGAAGTGGAAAATCGTGCAGTTAATGAAGTCAAGAAACGCCTGAAATGTCAACAGGATTTCAAAAAAAGATTAATTTATGTCAGTGAAAATTTTTCGAACTGAAAGGAGCGCAAAGAACAGGAACCAAACAGGGAATAAAAATCACGCTCTAAATAGAAAAAGAACAAAATATAGATAAAATAAAGTGTACTGACCCCTCCATTCCATTACAATAGGCAATATACATGATATTAAAGTAAATATACCTAGGCCTTTAACTTCTGGCTTACCGCCAGTCAGGTGGGAAGCGGCCCCTTTAAGTGTCACATGCACAGATTTTAGGAGAGGATCTTGGGGTAGGGACGGGTTGCAATGGGTGTAGGAGCTGAACCTACTCAGTCAGGTAAGACACGGTGCTCTGGGTTGCGATAGGTTAGGATGTATCCCTTAAGTTACCATTTCAGGTTTGCTTTACCTTTTTCCACCTATAATAAACATTTTGCTTTGTTTTGGTACATTTTTATTTATACACATGTCTGTATATATTTATATATATATATATATATATATATATATATATATATATATATATATATATATATATATATATATATATATGCATATGTGTGTATGTATGTTTGTATATATATATGTGTTTGTGTATGTGTGTAATCTATATATATCTATTATATATCAACAATGGTTATTTATATGCTTAATAATTATAGAAAAATATATATATAGTTATCGGCACTATAAACATGGGATGTATGTTTTATATGCGTGTGTACAAATATTAATCTGATCTATTAATTAGTTCACTTATTACCGAATAGTAATTTATCTAAGAATAACTTATATCCTTGCACTTAGAATACACTTTATCTAGCGAATAACTATATCCTTGCGGAAGTATAACTAATAAGTACTGTACATCTAACCCTAGACAGCAGACTGGAAAAGTGGCCTGCCTATCACTGTGTGTGGACCAAAAGTTACAGGTTCAGATCTTAGTAAGGTTAGATGCAACTATCAATTATAATTCCTCTTACGCGTGAATTATTCCTAAGTTAAGTGAATTTGAAAATAACTGATGCTTGTGACTTAGTATTTGTATTACACAAACGTACATACATATACATATACATATACATATACATATACATATACATATGCATATACATATACATATACATATACATATACATATACATATACATATACATATACATATACATATATATATATTATACATATACGTGTATATACATATATGATTATATATAATATATACATATATATATCTATATATATATATATATATATATATATATATATATATATATATATATATATATATATATATATATATATATATATATATATATATATATTCTTTTGTACAGGTGGCTTGCTATCAACCGAGGCAAACAGGACCATGGGCAGAGGAAGACAGTCCATAATAACGGCATAACTTTATTTGTGCTTACGTTTCAAGACATCTGTCTCATTATCAAAGCTGGAATAAGTAAAATATAAATATAAATCAGACTCATGTACTTAAAATTACAATCAAAATATTAAAAAGTTATACAAAAGAAAGACAAAATTAAGAAGACTGTTAGTTGTAATGGAGTATAAAAGTAGAGTGACATAAACTTTTAATTCCAGGCAGGGTAAACTCACGTCAGGTACAGAGTTGTTGAGGTAGTTTGGTTGTTCAATCTTGGTACTAGTAGTTTAATAAAAAGAGATTCAAAGATAGGAAGCGAAGAACTGGGGACTTTGGAAAGTATTTTAAAATTTCTATAATAAATTTCTGTTTTACATCTTTTGACATGTTCTCGAATATTTGAAAACTCTGGATTAGATAATTTGATTCCAGTTCTATAACTGACCCCTATGACAATCAATTCGCACTTTCAGTAGGCGGCGTGAGGCGCCCGTATTTCCCTGACTACATCGGGGGCAAGCAAATAAATAGACGATGCTTGATGTCATAAGAGGGCTAATTTTGTCTTTGTACTGGAATAATGATTTGATATTAAGAGGATTGACCGGAATCAATTTACAATTAATGGCAGATGCATACTGTTGAATTAGGTTATTCAAAGTGTTGTAAAAAGACTTATCGTGGATCATAGGAGACTGGCGAAAAATGTCATCTTAGGAACTGTAGGTATTTGTAATTTAGGTATATATTTATCATTCAGAAATTTATTTAAATAGGTATAAAAAGTCTGGAAGGGTAACAATTGTCTCGAAAATTTGTATAAAAAAGTTATTTCATTATTAAAACCAAACCAGCTGGAAGTTATATTAAAAGCTCTGTGGAAGACAGTATTTCAAGGAGTTTAATTTAAAATTAAAACAGCAATGGCTATAAAAATTCAAACCTAGACCGGAGAAAGTCTTTTCCTAAATACTGATGAATTAAAACAATCGTTTCTCGAGTAACTAAAACATCCAGAAAGGGTAATTTATTATCATTTTCATGCTCAGTCGTGAACCTAATATTTGGATGTGCTGTGTTAGCATACTGAGAAACATTTCAGCCCCTTTCTTTGTTAAAAAGTACAAAAGTGTCATCTACATATCTACAATAGAAAAGGGGGAGGAAGGCCAGAGGGCAATTGTCCAGCAATTGCTCCTCTTAGTGAACACAAAAATCAATCACAAAAACAATGTAATTAAGAAATTATCCTGTAATTATCAAACTTACTTTACTGACGTTCCCTCAAAATTAACATTTTAGATTGTGCTGTTTTTAAGATGTTATTCAATAAAAGTATTTCTGCCTTTGTTTCAACAGTCCAGGGTACTCACAAAAGAAAATTGTATAATCTTGGTATTAGTATTCCCAAACTTCAAAACGATAACAATACTATTTTTAATCTCCGACTACAAATTGTCTCCACGTGAAAATTTCTTGTTGTCGTTTGGTCTTGACTTTGTTTACCTTATTTTTAAACCTATCGTATAAGTTTTTCGGTTCTCTGAATTGTTGTTCTCTTAGACTTGTAAGTTCTCAACTGGTTTCAAAACGGAAGAATTTCGTTTCACTTATCACAACTAGCGCACAAAACGTTTAACACACAAGATGGACTCCATTATTTAAGAAAGAGGATTTACAAATCCTGAAAAACCTAGGGAAGAATGAAAATATAATTATAACAAAACCGGATAAAGGTAAAGGTGTGGTGTTGATGAACAGAACTGAGTACATACAAAAAGTTGAAACTATTCTATGATGAATCTAAATTCAAGAAATTAGGTGACGCTAATTTCTCCACAATCTTTGAAATGAGGACAGGGTTAATAGATTCTTAAAACAATTAGCGGATCAGAAGGTTATTGATAATGATACTTACCAATCTTTACTTAGTACTGGCTCGTCATATGGAACTTTGTATGGTTTACCTAAAGTACATAAAGCTGGCTTACCCATACGACCTATTCTGACTTTTACGATACTCCAAATTATAAATTAGCAAAATTTGTTGTCCTCTTTTATCTAATCTAACTAATAATGATTACTCTGTACAGAACTCAGAGCAATTCAAGAACAGAATTTTAATACAAGACTCAGATTTGTACATGGTTAGTCTGGATGTGGAATCATTGTTCACTAATGTCCCTGTGGAAGAGACAATTGAGATAATTCTTAACAAAATTTATATTGAAACTAACACTATGTTTAATGGTTTTAACTGAGATAATTTTAAGAAACTTTTACAACTGGCAGTGGGACACTGCCTTCATTTTTAATGGAGTTTCATACTGTCAATAGAAGGAATGGCGATGGGGTCTCCATTCGGCCCGACATTTGCAAATATTTTTATGTGTTCACTAGAGGAGCAATTGCTGGACAATTGCCTCTGGCCTTCCTCCCTTTTCTATTGTAGATATGTAGATGACACTTTTGTACTTTTTAGAGACAAAGAAAGGGCTGAAATGTTTCTCCAGTATGCTAACACAGCACATCCAAATATTAGGTTCACGATTGAGCATGAAAATGATAATAAATTACCCTTTCTGGATGTTTTAGTTACTCGAGAAAACGATTGTTTTTAATTCATCAGTATTTAGGAAAAAGACTTTCTCCGGTCTAGGTTTGAATTTTTATAGCCATTGCTTTTTAATTTTAAATTAAACTCCTTGGTTACCGTCTACCACAGAGCTTTTAATATAACTTCCAGCTGGTTTGGTTTTAATAATGAAATAACTTTTTTATACAAATACTTTCGAGACAATTGTTACCCTTCCAGACTTTTATACCTATTTAAATAAATTTCTGAATGATAAATATATACCTAAATTACAAATACCTACAGTTCCTAAGATGACATTTTTTCGCCAGTCTCCCTATGATCCACGATAAGTCTTTTTACAACACTTTGAATAACCTAATTCAACAGTATGCATCTGCCATTAATTGTAAATTGATTCCGGTCAATCCTCTTAATATCAAATCATTATTCCAGTACAAAGACAAAATTAGCCCTCTTATGACATCAAGCATCGTCATTTATTTGCTTGCCCCCGATGTAGTCAGGGGAAATACGTGGGCGCCTATTACGTCGCCTACTGAAAGTGCGAATTGATTGTCATAGGGGTAAAGTTATAGAACTGGAATCAAATTATCTAATCCAGAGTTTTCAAATATTCGAGAACACGCCAAAAGATGTAAAACAGAAATTGATTATAGAAATTTTAAAATACTTTCCAAAGTCCCCAGTTCTTCGCTTCCTATCTTTGAATCTCTTTTATTAAACTACTAGTACCAAGATTGAACAACCAAACTACCTCAACAACTCTGTACCTGACGTGAGTTTATTTTGGCCTGGAATTCTTTGTTTATGTCACTCTACTTTTATACTCCGTACAAACGGTAACGGTCTTCTTAATTTTGTCTTTCTTTTGTATAACTTTTTAATATTTTGATTGTAATTTTAAGTATGAGTCTGATTTTATATTTATATTTTACTTATTCCAGCTTTGATAATGAGACAGATGTCTTGAAACGTAAGCACAAATAAAGTTATGCCGTTATTATGGACGTCTTCCTCTGCTTGGTCCTATATATATATTATATATATATATATATATATATATATATATATATATATATATATATATATATATATATATATATATATATATATATATATATAAATATATATATATATATATATAATATATATATATATATATATATATCTTATATAGGATATATTTATATTTTTATTTTATATCCATGGATAGTTTTGCTATATATTTCTATTATTATATTATGTTTCATGAATATTTTTATCAATATATTCTATATATATCTATATATACCTGTATATATATATATATTTATATATATATAAAGGAGGTCAAGGTATATATATACATATATATATATATATATATATATTTTATATATAATTTTATATATATATTTATATATATATATATTATATACAATATATATATGCTATGATATAATATTCAATAGCCTATACTTCTATATATATATATATCACTATATATTTATATATATATTTATAAAATATATATAATATAATATATATATATGATACATCATCAAATATAAATATATATATATGTTATACCTATATATAAAAAATATTATATGAATTTATATATACAATCATATATACTCAATTATATAATATAAATATATATATATATATATATATGGATCATAAACAGAAAATATATATGAACCCATATATATATAAATGGATATCATTATTGTCTATATATATATAACCTATATATTTCTTAATGTATAGTATATATGTATATATATATACATATATATATATATATATATATATATATATATATATATACTTTGTAAGTCAAAAGTTCAGGAAAAATTCAATATACTCTTTATTTAAGAAATTCAAACATCATTTTTCTACATATCTACCATCTAACTCTATACACTTTTCAAGGCGCTGTTTCCACCTCTGCAACCTTTCTTTGTAGAAATTTGGGGCCTTTCTATTAAACCATGTTGAAACTGCATGTTTAGCAGCATCCAAAGATTCAAACCGGACTCCTCTTAAGTGTTCCTTGAGTTTGGGAACAGGAAAAAATCTGAAGGAGCAAGATCAGGACTATAAGGAGGATGTGGAAGAGTTTCCCACCTAAATTTCCGTAGGACTTCTCTTGCAACCCTTGATGAATGTGCTGGAGCGTTATCATGATGGAACAAAATTCTGCAGTGCAACTTTCCTCGACGTTTTTAGCCAATGCAGTCTTCAGTTTTTGCAAAACACCTTTGTAGTAGTTCCGGTGATTGTTTTTTTGTCCTTCATGAAATCAATCAAAATCACTCCTTTGGAGTCCCAAAACACTGTTGCCATAACCTTCTGGGCAGATCTCGCCACTTTGAACTTCACTGGTGCAGCTAAACCTCTTGGTAACCATTGCTTTGATTGAATTTTACTTTCTGGGTCATATTGATGGATCCAAGTTTCATCTCCAGTAACAATCCGGTCAAAAAACTCTGATTCATTTGATTCAATCTTCGTTAAAACTGCAAGAGAAAGTTCAGCTTTTGATGCAGTTGGTCTTCGCGCAAACGCTTTTTGGGACCCAACGTGCTGAAAGTTTACTCAAACCAAGATTTTCATTTAAAATTGAAAATGCGGAACCATGGAGATCCCAGTTTCATTAGCTATCATATCGATGGTAATCCGACGATCTTCATCCACTAGATTATGCACCAAAGCCACAATTCTTTCATTTTTTGCAGTCGATGGTCTTCCCTCTCTTGGGTTGTCTTTGAGGTCCTCCTGACCATCCTTAAATCGCTTTATCCAATCATAAACAACTGATTTAGATGGAGAACAATCTCCATAAACTTGTTGCAAAGCTTCAATAATTTTTCCTGGTTTCCAATCAAGCTTGGTCAGAACTTGATGTTAGCTCTCATCTCAAAATTTTTATTTTCCATGGGTTCAGAAGTTACTTTTCTGAAGCAGATGTTAACACCACGGTAGCAAGAGGATGACTGAGGTAACAAGTCTATATGATCACTACATCACAGATAATTGTTTACAAGTATTTGGGTTGTTTCATTCCTGTGTAAATACATCATTCAACAAATTTCCTGGAACTTTTTGATTTACACCTCGATATATATATATATATATATTATATATATATATATATATATATATATATATATATATATATATATACACCGCACGAACGTGTGTAAGTGTTAAGGAGATTTAGAATATGAACAATTCAATAAAAAAGAAGTTCTAAGCCATATGATAAAACTGCCAAGGACATCACTTCTCCCCGAGCAGTTGGCACTGAAATATTCAGATCCTCAGCTCTAGGAATTATTCATAACTCGATCAAGCGGGCTAGTGTCGGATGTAGGAGCGGACTTCGAGTTCCTGAGGGAGAAGGCAGATCATTGTATCTCTCTTTTACTTCATTTTAGTAGGTGTAGGTGTCAGCTCTATAAAACTCTCTCATTGCTCTGTATTTTCATGAGTTTTATACTGTTTTTAATGGAATGACCCTAAAGTTACTGAGAGATACGATGATTGGAAGTTTACGTTCGGCCAGTTTCATTATTTAAGTAATAAACAAAAACTGGGGAAAATGTGTTTAATTGATAAAAATCAAGAAATTAATTCAAGCATACAGTTGATTCATGCATGCAAATGAAGCCTATAATCTCAACGTTATGACCCAAAAAAGCCGAATGACTTTAGGATGTCATTAAATAACAAATGCAAATGTGAAAAGTAAAATAGAATGATAGCGAAAAATGGCCTTGATTTTGATGAACGCCTCCTTATATTTTTAGCAATTCATCAAAACATGGCGGCGGTTCATCAACCAAGTTTCACAAGTTATTCACAGATAAAATCCTGCCATCTTCAGCAAAAACTCAATCTGCCTCAATGTGCCTCTTATATCTGCCATCAAGGTTCACAATTTTAAACAAAATGTATATAAAACTTCAGACATCTCAAGGTAGCAGGCAGTTAATATATTAATAATTGTCTACCCACATGCAGCAAACGCTACTCATCAAGGAAAGGAAAACGGGGTAAGAGAGCGGAACTGTGGCCCACAAGAGTTTTATTTTCTAGCTACAGAACGCTACACTACACATACTATCGCCAATTATTCGTCCGATCCGTTTCTAGATCTTAGTGCCCAAATATTCCCTGAATCTGATTTGCCCTTCAGGCCATAATATGCAGCTTAAGAAGTATTTTAAAAATTCAACAACCTCGTGCTGTCAGAGCAAGAAGTCCGTTATGCTGGTCTTACTGCTAGCTTCTGAGATCAAGAACTTGAAGAAAGCAGAAAACTGACAAAGCACACTATCCGATAAATCTTGCAGAGTCCTTCTGCTCCATATGGAACCGTTATCTTTGCATGTTTGCTGTGGCTTATGATTCCTTCCGAAAATGATTGCTTTATTCAAGGAATACACTGCAATAAATATCATATAGTCTTTAGTCGGAGTTCAAGAAAGTTGCAATTATTTTGTTCTTAATTTCTATTTAATAATCAGCTCTATTATAAAACCAGTAAAGTTCCTACAAAATTTAGTCTATTCCGTTGATAGAGATTGTTTTATACAATCTTAAACTTTTGTATACTCGAAGAAGTGTTTTCCTTTAATTCAGCTCCAACGAACTGCATTTATAATTATATTCTGTGTTTGTCAAAACATTTTTGTTCATTATGAAAAAAAACCTGAATGTAGAACAAGGAACATCTGTCACTGCAGATTTGATTACTCAGTTAAATCTCCTCACTTTTAACTTTGGTTGGATGTAAATGCAACTATTCCTAGTTCAATTTTATTTAAAAATTAAGTATTGAGGATCTCGAAATTCTGGTGTATACGAATATTCTTAATGGGTTCGTGCTAATAAAAGAAAATAATCTGCTAAAACGACCGAGTACGCATCATATAATTTTGTATGACACAGAACGATTTGAAAACTTGAATATTGTTTTATTTCCAAAACTTGTTATGGAAGCGAAACTTTGACTTATGTATATTAATTATAATTTTCTTTATTTTTGGCCGTGCAAAATAAAAGTTCATAAATCTTTGTCGCGTATATAAACAAAGGTGGATAAACTATTTTGGTAATTGTTGTTGCAAATTGTGGCATAAAAATCAATATTGAGAAACTAGACAACAGCAGTTCTCAAGCAACCCTATAATTGATTATAAAGATAATTAAAAATAATGTTACTTCGTAATGAATCACAATGAGACATCTCTTCGGATCGCTTTTCCTTCTGAAATATTGCATCACCGGCTTTTTCTTTTCCCCTGTTCTGTTCTTTGTATCCTTTGTTATGTCAGATCCCTTGCCATGTGACAGGAAGTGGTAGTTGTTCTCAAATGCGAGATAATTTAATAGAGTTCTTTCAATTGTGTTACCTTCATTATTCATGCCTTAGATTAATTATGTGCACCCGTAATGCAGCTGTCTTTCGTTTTCAGTACCCTCGATTGACATAGCTGTCGGTGTTTTCAGATGATTTTGAGAGAGAGAGAGAGAGAGAGAGAGAGAGAGAGAGAGAGAGAGAGAGAGAATTGTTTGTTTCACCAGATGCGATATAAATAAGGATCATCTTATCCAGACTCTCCCTTTATCAATAATATGATGCGATGGCACGAAAGCGCTTTTGACGAAGCCCTGATCTCTCACGACCTTCCTTTCTTACTTTCTTTTCACCTTCAGCTCCATCAGACAAGAGTCTAACAGTGGGTGCCCTACCTACCTCCTCGGGGATCAAACGCAGGTTCCTGGGTTTTGTGAAAGGCGGGTACCAGCATACAGAGAAAGAAAGAGAGAGACAGATATGTACTCTTCTGCTGGCTTTTTAGCTTTAAAGGATAATAAACATTCATATATTCTATTTCAATATTTTAATACAATTATTGTCTTCACTTTTCTCAGCTTACCTTAAAATTATTTGTAATTTCCTTTATTATTCTCCTGGAACAGAAAAGAGCAACGTTGGCGTTTCAGTTGTTTCAAATTGTCTTCAAAACCAGAGCAATTAGAAATTTTTCTGAGTTCCTACAATTTATATACACACTGAAAAAAATAATTTAAACATTAATAAGTTATTTTCAGATATATGGCCGTGCCCATGGATGTGAACAACGCCTCTCTGTGTTAAGGCTGAATCATTGATAACCCCACAGTGACAGTTCCAGAACAATTTTTTTTTTGGAATTTCATCCTCTATCACATACACTTCGTAAACCCTCGACCTTTTCTTTTTATTATTCAACAGCTTGAATCAACAACTTTCTGACACGTTATTTAATTGAAAAATACATATTCCAGATATTACTCGTTATACGTAACTTTTCAATTATGCATAGCTATGTATAGTTTTTTTTATTTATTGATAAAAATGAAAATATATATCTCTCCGTGCGTTTACATAATACCATGCACCTTGTCTCGATTTGCATACATTGATGAATGGAAATCGCGAGCAACGAAGCTAAAATGTTGACAGAACTCTTTCGGCGCCCGGGAAACTGAATATGAATTTTGTTAATGAACTTTTAAAGGCTGCGAAAAAAAGAAATGGATTTTGCAGTAATGCATAGTGTACCCATTTCCCGTGTCACTCAGATTAGCATGTATATGGTAAAATTTTGTGCACTTAAATATACTTTTATATAATATTTATACAATTGTTATCTCATGGAGAACACCAAAATGACACGTTTCTAAAAAAAAAAAAAAAAAATACGAGTATACAAAATTGACCGCTAAGTGACTATATGTTTTACTGTAGATACAGAACCTCACAGAAATTGCCTAATAACGGAATGTTATGAGAAGCACAAACACTGTAGAATATTATGTGACTGTGTTCAGCATTTTCCAACAGGAATAAATAGTAACACAGATACGGAAAATTTGACTGTAAACGTAGAGAAAAAGTAAACAATCGGTACTTATGGGGTGGCTATGCGTTCTCAGGAGGTATTACCTACAAGACAATTACAGATTGACAACATATGGCAGAAAACGCCGTAAGCCCTTTTATATTAATTGACATTTCATTAGCTTCCAGAAATTCATGTTACTCTTCTGTCGTTATCTCTTGCATTTCTCTATTTCGTCCCTCACAAGAGTTGTTATATAAGGGGCAAATTTCTCGGAGATTTTGATAGGCTTCCTTACAGGCTATTTTTCCCAAGACAGTTTGTCATGATATATCAGTCCTCCTGATCATGACCAGGAGAGCAAAATTGCATGCGTCAGATACCTTGCTGTATCTAACCGTGTAAACCTCCAACGTCAACACAACCGCACCTGCAATGGATGTTTCTGACAGGCCAGTACATAGTTCGTCAAAGTCGTCAAAGACTTAATATATATAATCTTATGTAAAAAGTGAATTTTTGCCTGCGACTTTTTAAGTTTGTCCATAAATTTGTGTGCTAGAGAAATCTGAACCGCTTGACTGATCTAGAAAAAAAATTGGCATGTGGCCATCATTTGACCCAGCTGAGATAATAGGGTAGGTTTCAAACCTGTATCCCAGTCCACTTCCCTCCCCCTCATACCCTGTAACTTACATAGTAAATAAACTCTATAGGTTTATCATACCTTATTTCATGTACTAGATACCATAGAAATATATTATTGGGAAGGCTTTTCTTTCCTGTGATTAATAATTCTGTATCTAGGTTTAGGCAGTCACCACAATAAAACCTGGATAAAATGGACATCTGCTAAAGTTATACCTGGATAAAAGGGACAGTCACTACAGTAATTCTTGGATAAAAGG
>NW_027100721.1:1668734-1673734 GCF_040412425.1 Macrobrachium rosenbergii | reverse complement strand
ACGTGAATGTAGATAGCTCACTCGAGATTGGAAAACAACAAATGAAGGATTTTGAAGCAGGATGGCCAACTAATATCCATGGCCCCCTAAAGAAGAATGTACAAACAATGACGTCTAACAAGAAATTGATCAAGATTGATGGTACACTTGCAATTAATACTGAAATAATATGTACAAGAGTCGTTGGCCTTCAGCAGTCCAGAAACTTGAACATCAAAGGTGTTCTTACTTATGCATTATCTATTGTACCATCTGCACTCTTTGATGAAAATGGTAACTTGAGATCACAAGCTCAAGCTACACTCCTTACCAAATTACAAGTTGAAGTATCAAGCCATCTCATCAACCCTCCAAGCCTATCATTGGCAGGTGTGCCTTGCTTTGGACTGTTCGTTGGCCATCTAATGGTACTGTTGAAGACTATGTGAAGAACTTCGGGAGGCCTCAATACTATTTACAAATGTGTTGTGTACATCTGATCTTTGACAGATATACACCAAATAGTACCAAGAGGTGCCAGTAGATCAAACCGTGCTGGTAAAAATGCTAGTCGCAAACATTCACTGACACTCCATACACACCTCAGCTGGAGAATGCAGGTGCTAACTGTCACCTACAACAAAGCCCAACTTATCACCCTGATCACCAAATATCTTATTGATCATGCAGAAGACAACATTAATGAACTTGTCATCACTGCTAAACATCCTGTCCCCACATCCATCACAAAAGGACAAGTAAGGACCCAAATTAATCTTCGTAACACTCACGGGGAGGCTGATGTTATCACAGTGAATCAGTTGGTATACTTGGCAGCCAGGGGTGCATCAAGCATCTCTGTGGTTTCCGATGATATGGACGTCTTTGTTCTTCTCCTGCACTTCTGCTGTAGAGAAAACTCACCTGTGAGGTGATTATGCAGAGTCCCATTGCTGGCCGAGGAACTGTAGATATAAAGCTACAGCACAGTAATATTGCATAATTTCTTCCTGGAGTGCATGCATTAAGTGGTTATGATACTACTTCATTCCTCTATAGCATAGGAAAAGCAACTGCTTTAAAAGTACTTAACAGTGGCAAGACACTGAAGCTGTTAGGTAAGCAAGATGTTTCTATGGAAGATGTTGTCACTGAAGCAACACTGTTCCTGGCAACATGTTATGGCCCCAAATATTGCAAAAACATGTCAGAGACATGTCGTGATGTATGGATGACAAAAATGGAAAATCAGAAGCTGTCAATTGCTCCAAAACTGAAGTCCCTGCCACCAACTTCAGAAGCTTTCATGCAACATGTCTACAGACACTAGTGTGGAAGTCGCCACTCATCAGTGAACCTCCTGAAGCTGCTGATCCAGTGAAGTATGGATGGACCAAGAGAAATGATAAGCTCTTCCCAGTTATGTTATCACCGGCTCCAAATGAAATTCTCCAAATGATCAAGTGTGCTTGTTCCTCGATGTGCATGCATGTTCTACCAGCAGATGTAGTTGTGTTGGTGCTCAAATGTCATGTTTAATGTTCTGTAATAATGTTAATAATCAGAGCATATTATCACAGGAAGAAGAGCATGAACTTATGACCGATGATGATTAACGTAACATTTGAAGGACTCGAACCATACACTATGTTCTGGGTTTATGTTACTTTTAAGCAATATTTAATATTATATGTGACCTGTATAAATATAATGCAGGGATAAAAGTGATAATGGAAGAGAGATTGTTTATGACTCCAAAGCACTATTGCCCAAGCTATTTAGGTCATGGCCATATGTGATACTTAAAAAGGAGTTATTACCTCATTTAATTAATAAGCATAATTGTATTGCTTCATTCCTATGCACCATAATCCAAGGCTATGCTAAAATTATCTTTTATGAATTTTTTATCAAACTAGTGATTACTAAGCAGTATATTATCTGGATTGCTACTAAATGTTAATAAAGTGTACATACTACAATAAAGGCACTTTTTTCACAAACTATCACCCTTTTAGGGAGATACTCTTAATTAGTGAGCAGCAATGACTTCCTTGACCCCAAAAATATAGGTATAGACACCAAAATCACCTGTCTGTCAACAGTACTGAAAAAGATATGTCACAATTTTAACATTGGCGATATGCTGCATCGCGGCCATTTTGTTTTTGGCCCGTAATTTTTTTTCCCCAAGAGTGCTAGAGTGGCACCCGGCTGATTCCCGGCGAGGACATGTCAGAGCACCAGAATCAACAATAAAACCATCTCCATACCACAAAGCCGGGTTCGACCCCATTTCCTCTAGACTATGAGGTTAACATGATTCCTATGACAAAAGTACTGCCAAACATGGATGCTGGGTACCAATGTAATCTAAGGTTCAAGCTCTTATGATTCTTTGAATTGTTCCGATTCGTACTTTATTGAAATGTGTTGTTTTAATGTGTTAATAACCTCATCTTTTAATTTAAGAGCTTTTCATACTGAGGAAGACCTTCCAAAGGGTTTACGATAAAAACTCTGTCTGCTTGAGTGTTTCATTTTTATTGAAAAGGTTCTAAGAAGAAGAAAACAAAAGCTCGAGATAAAGTTAGTGATCAACAACGTATATAAAAACAGCTAGCTTTTCAGTTCCTCGTTCGACAGGTCAGCATAGTTCTCGGATAGCACACTGCTGGGCCCGAGTTCAAGTCTCCGGCTAACCAATGAAGAATTAGAGGAATTTATTTCTGTTGATAGAAATTCATTTCTCGGTATAATGTGTTCCGGATTCCACAATAAACTGTACGTCCCGTTGCTAGGTAACCAGTTGGTTCTTAGCCACGTAAAATAAGTCTAAGGTATACTTAATTTTGATTAAAAGATTTATAAAAAATGATTAGAATAAGGGATATACTGTATGCATTGTTCACTTGAGAAGTAGTAAAGGAAGAGATTCATTTGGTTAACATTCATTGGGCTCAGAAATCACAATTAATAACGGGGGCTGGGGAGAAGAGGCTATTTTTATGTACTTTCCCACTTTCCTTTTTCAAAGTGACTACTGAAACTCAGAATTATAGAAAGTTTTGCCTGTGTTTGTCAAAAACAACCTTCTCCTTCAAGCGATTAATCAAACAAAAAAACGATCTAGTGTGTCTATTTCTTCTAAATGCGATAAAGGTTGAATATGCAAAAAGAATCTGTTTTGCTCTCTTCCCTGTCACATCTTGCCTCTGCTTCCCATCCTCCTCCGCTTTTGCTTACTTTCTTTGTAGTTAAACTGAGAAAACAAAATTTTAAATAAAATAAACTCCCTGAAACGCGTTTTCCTTGCAGCAGATTCCAGTCCAGATGTCGCTCGACACTGTTGTTTTTACGACGAAAGAAATTGGTGAATTCTGTTTCAATTCTGACTTATTTTTCATGAAATTCATCCAGTTCAGTCACAAAATTAAGGAATATTAGCTTGCTGCAAAAAGGTGACATGATTTAGGACATGGGCTTTTTATAAAGTTTCTTCCGTTTCAAAATCTCTCTCTCTCTCTCTCTCTCTCTCTCTCTCTCCTCTCTCTCTCTCTCTCTCTCTCTCTCTCTCTCTGTGGTAAGCATGTTCAACAACTAAGGGACCATTGTTTACTTCTCGAGCCAGACGAAGAGGGACGAATAGGGCTGTTCCTTAAAACCTAATATGTCTCTGTTGACCTAAGCAATGAGTTAAGTACCTAGTTGCAGTAGACTTTGTGGGTCACAGCTAGGGTGGACAGAGAAAGGAATAACACTAGACGTGAGTGTCATTGTTTCATGAAAATGTCCCCCATCATAACAGAAGGGCCTCACTAAGGTCATCTTTACTCTACTACAGTGAAACCTTTCGCAAAATATTGCTAAGAGATCTCTCTTTTGGTTCATTTGACGCCCTTCCTCTTTCAGCCAATTCAACACAGTCTGAGGCCTCTCACTTCCTATTTACTCAGTATTAACGTCATACAGAGTAATGAGCACCGAAACAGCTGCTCTGTGCAGTAAAGTAGGAACCGCCAAACATTTCGTAAATACTGTAGATTACATGAAGGCTTCCTATTAAAGACGTCCTATCACCCAGGAGTATATCCTTTTGGAAAAGAAGATCGCAGGAATTTTAACTGTCTCGTGTTCATCGATGTGTGTCCTTTCCATTGTTAATTTGCTCTCATGGAAACAAATGCTTAAAAGGTTTACAGGATCTCATAATACGAGCTCATATAGCATGAAATAATTAGGTATTGTAATCTCTTAAGCAATATCATGTCTTCTCAAACATTTGTTTTTTTCTTATGCAAGCGCTCAGAGAGTTTATGACTAACATTAGATACCCTTTTTGTGTTACCCCGGATGTAAACGATCATTTCTTTTTTCTACAAGTGCATGAGATCCACCAGGACAAGGATGGTAATCATCCTAAACTGCATTATTTTTAAAGAGGAGGCTTTGGAATATCCTCTGTTCCACAGAGAGAATTCCATGTTCTTAGTGTTGGGTAAACCTAAAATTTCCAGACGAAGTATGGCATACCATAACCGAGTGAAAATAATAGCAATACCTCACCGAAAAGATTATTATTTTCGCTTTTGTTGATGAATAAGAACGATGTTGTTCCTAAATCGGGTACCTTCCCGACATGAGGGAAAGATTCAACACCAAGAAACGATGACAACGTTTCAGTCATCTCACTGTTTACTTTCCATAAAACCTGACAATACATTCATAGAATGTAGGAAGAGTTTTCTAACAGGAAAATGCTAGTCATAAATTTACGATACATAGCAACAATAATAAGAAATGCGATTTAATGTTTGCTTTAATACGGACACTTGAATCCTGTCTTCCCCTTCTCACTCTATGGTTGATGCAAGTGGTTTAGACACTATTTCCTTTTCTTCTGGGTTCTTGTTGAACAGAATCAATTTCTGGAAAATTTCCCCGCCCCTAAACAAATACAAACCATCCAATTGTGAATTCCTTACAAAGAACTGAATTATAAAATGAATGAATTGGATATT
>NW_027100721.1:1635222-1668234 GCF_040412425.1 Macrobrachium rosenbergii | reverse complement strand
AAAAAAATTAAAAAAAAAAAAAAAAAAAAAAAAAAAAAAAATATATATATATATATATATATATATATATATATATATATATATATATATATATATATATATATATATATATATATATATATATATATATATATATATATATATATATATATATATATATATATATATATATATATATATATATATATATATATATATATATATATATATATATATATATATATATATATATATATATATATATATATATACAGTATATACGTGAATTAGAAGTCTGAGTCTTGTGCAGTTTAGGTATGATACCAGACCAAGAAATAAGGCTAATGAACGGCCTCCTTTCCTGTCCTTATAAGGTCCTAAATCTCTAACGAGTACTGATGACATACAAAATACAGTTAATTACGAATAGGTTGTTATTAATCATTACGACCCACTTACATTCTCGAGTAACATCGTCGTCATTTCTACTTTAAGTTTTAGACAATGTGATAATATTTCCGATCGTTTTCTGTCTTTTAAATAATATTTCCATAGCCAAGAACACACACACACACACACACACACACACATATATATATATATATATATATATATATATATATATATATATAATGTGTGTGTAATGCAATACAGTATATTTTGCCATATTACAATGATTTTTCAGTGTCCTTACATACCTAACTCATACAATAGGGACGCTGTTCCCGTATATCAAATACGATCAATTACAAACGAAATTTCCCCATAAATACCCATCCAATCACAGTCGCCTGAAAAGCTCATTCAACATTCCTGAAACAAATATAACTTCCGGAACAGGAACAAATCCTCATAATGTATACTTTTATTTTAAAACCGAAATTACTGACGGTTTTCGTACGAACGCTCACGCATATCTGGATAATAACACCCCATTCCATTGTGTTGATAACTATTGCAAAAACAATCCCCCTTTTGGTGAAATGCAACAAAAACCAGCTGGATTTAAACGTTTGGCTTTTAGTTTTATTTTCTATTTTTAGATCGATTTCTAATAAAAATACTTTATACTCACACACACGCGTTAGCACACACACACACACACTCATATATATATATATATATATATATATATATATATATATATATATATATATATATATATATATATATATATATGTGTGTGTGTGTGTGTGTGTGTGTGTGTGTGGTATACTGTATATATATTGTTAAAAGCAATAAATGGGTACAGTTATGAAGGCAATGCCCATATAAATAAAACAGGCGGAGAATCGGAGAGCGTTATATTTTGGATGTTATCTCTACCCTTTCACCAATGTATGGTGAGATTTGGTTTACTTGACCTTATTATAGATTAATGTGGTTTGCCTGTTTAATCAGTCAAACGAATAATGCAATAAAAATTCCACAATTATGTAGCAAACTGTATTACTATGTAAAAGACGAAACCAAAGACTTTCGAACACCTGAACGGCGACACCTAGAGGGCAGTTTTCCTAAAACGGGTTTTTAAAATCGGTGGCGGGGAGAGAGGATGACAACTCATCACTGGTGTTGTTAGGTGATTCAGAATTCAGCCGGCAGTTGCGCCAACCTCCTTGATTGTTCTGACTTGCGATATTGCCACTGCTTGTGCTGCATACGTGCATGGGTGACATATTCTGAAACATCCACAGGGACGTTGGCTATCTGTAGAGAGCGGGAAGAGGAAGCAGAGCATCAGGGTTCACACGGTCAAAGTCAGTTTTGAAATTAAAATGTTTTATGTAGTGTTTAGCAATAAACCAGTTGATAAAAAGGTCTTCATTTGCAAGTATCTTGTTAACTTCAAAAGATTTTCCCATGTGTATAGCGGCACCTTACGCTAATCTTCTCACGTGAGAATCGTCACCTTTAAAAATAGTTTGTGCACCATCCCATTTTATTCTGTGGTCTAAAGAAGATCACGCACAGGGTGAGGTGAGGATGCTAGGCCTAGGGATTTATCACATGTTCGAAAATCACACCAAATATTGCGTAGAACTTTTTATTGTTTGAAAATGGGAGGTTGGTGTGGTTAAGATTTTCAATCTCTCCAATTCTCCTTTAAATCAACACCAATTAGAAATTCTTAACCTGGATCTTGGTTTTTGCCTGAGCACCTGTGAACAAGATTTTCTCCAAGGTATCAGCAATACAAATTATCATAATTTCAAATACCTAGATTATAATTTAACTCTCTAGAAGGTCTTATTCCTAGATGAAAGCACTTGGTATTTCTTTATCTTATTTTACCTGTGGCCCTTGCTGAATATACATAAAAATACATATATACATACATATTTTCATGATGTTGCCTTATAATGTGTATAGCATTCCATGTTTTGATATTTTACTCTTCCATTAATCATGTGTTATGTGTAATAATAATAATTGTTGAAATATCATATGTGGTGTAATGTCAGATCTCAAAAGAGTCGGTGTGTTAGATAACTTAACAGCGTAATTTAGTATTAAAAATACAATTCTAATAGTAACGTAGTATGTGATCGCACATTTTGTCCCCTAGCTACAAGTGTTCTATACTCGTGATTTTGTATGTCATGTTTTGGTTCAGTTGTTGTCGTGAGAATTAACTAGTAAGTGAGCGGGGGAGTGGTAATCAAGTTGTGTTAAGATTTCTATAAAAGCTTTGTCCCATATGAGAAGAAGATGAATGATTTTGCAGTGTTTCATATACTGTTCTGAAAACCAACTTTGGTTCTTTGTCTTGTTTTGAAAGAGATCCATTTGTGGCTGCCAGCTGCTGTCTGTTTTGATCATGTTGAGATTTCGTTCAGAGTGTCTTCCCATACGATTTTTTGTTTGAGCCGCATACGCGTTTTTGAGAGTAAATGCACATATGTCAATTGATTACATCATGTTCTAGAGGATTGCATTGCTCTAATCGCATATTGTTCTGATGTCGTCTGATTGTTTCCTTTCCCACTGGTATCCTAAAGTTTGCACATTCTGATTTCAGAGACCGTTAGTGTTGGTTCCCTCTCTCTCCCTCTCTCTCTCTCTCTTTTCAAAAGAGAAAAGTTATTAACGTAGAATATTTGTATGGTCATCAGTATTAAACTTAGCTTTTGAGATCTGAATGTAGGAAAAGTGTATTTGGTAACGGCACCTGACAAAAAAGTTTGTCTTGTGGATTTTGCTAAGGTTTTCACAAGCTTGTGTAAGGTAAAGTGAATTTTACTTATTATTAACATGGTATAATAAGGTATATTAGGAAATTTGCCTTAGTAAATTGTATTGATAAATCTTTGTGTATTTTGTATTCTTGTGTTTGCAATCTCTTGATTTTTCACATTTTTATATTGGTAATTTAACATTTATTTACTTAGCATTTTAAATATTTCTTTATAATTTAAAATTGCATACTTATTTATTTTCATTTACCAGGATTTTTTCTTTTCAAATCTTGGAAGTAATTCTTGATAGTTTAAATTTTGTTTGATTAACTTAATTTCTTGATAAATTAAAGTTTTGTGAATTAGTTGTTTAATAATTTAACTCAAGAATTAATAAATTGTCTGTTGTTTTCAAGTAATAGTACATTTTTTCAGATTGTGAATTCTAATTATAATCTTTTTATTTAAAAATTATTTTTTTATTCAATGTTTTTAAAAAAAAGTGTTTCATTTGTTGACCACCAGTGAATAGGATTAATTGTGTGCATAAGGCAAAGTGATAAATATGTTTTGTTCCTTTTTAGTTTTGCTGAAGTGAATTAAGACCAGGGACACAGTTAAAGTTGTTTGATGTAGTGATGCCCTTTTACTCTAGTATATTTCTTGTTTAATTGTTGATACCTCACACTTCTTTTTGATAAACTTAGTTTGATTTTCACGTGATTAGTAAAGCTTTTAAAAAAGGTATCCTCTTACCTTTAGAGTATTCAGTAGTAATTTTTATTGTTATGATAGTTTAGATATCTGGCTGAAGTGGGGTAACTTTGGCGCTATTTACTGGACTTGTAAGATTTATTTTACCGATGCCGTCATAAAAACACTTTTAGGTTTTTACATTAGATATCATTATGACAGTTTTTCATGAGAGCCAGCATGCTACAAAAAATATTTCCCAGGCGCACAAAATACTTATGACGATTAGTCTGCGTTGTTGCCTTTGTTTTGACCCTGCAACAAAAGCACTTTCTTTTCCAAATTTTCTTGCAATTTTGTAAATGCAACCTTCTTTTCAATTGAAGATATTGTTTTTAATCAATAATGACCACTCACTAGATACATTTTGAAAAAAATACTGAAATGTTATGCATTTAAAATTTCAGTCTTTTAAAATTTGAGTAATTTTGCACCTCGAATTCGTTTGTCTTATGCCTGGACACAATTACGACGGGAGGGAGAGGTAATTTATTGCGTTGATCATATAAATAACGCCAAAAAGAAAAGTAAAAAAATGCTCCGAATTTTCTTCGCTTCAATCGAGTTGTCTGCACAGCATATAATGCTGTATGAGCCGCGGCCAATGAAACTTTCAGCCACGGCCTGGTGGTGGCATGTCCCATATCGTTGACAAACGCACGATCATGGCAATCTTTAACTTTAAATAAAATAAAAACTACTGAGGCGAGAGGGTTGCAATTTGGTATGTTTGATGATTGGTGGGTGGATGAATAACACACCAATTTGCAGCCCTCTAGTCTCTGTAGGTTTTAAGATCTGAGAGCGGAAAGAAAACGTGAGGACAGACAGGCAACGCCATCTCAATAATTTTCTTTTACAGAAAACTAAAAATTTACTTAAGAAGTAAGTTCAGTTCAGTTTCCTCTGGATTTCTTGTTTGCAAAATTTTAAATTTTTTATTTTTGCAGAATCCAGAACTAAGGCAAATATTATTGACAGAAATTGTTTCGGATTCAAATTGGAATGCAGTGTGAATGGATCTCTATCTATTTGGGTCTTTTGCCCTGTAAATATCATTATGCTACTGGCTGCTCAGGGAGCGATACACCGTGCTGACATTGGGGCAGCTTGATCAACAAGTAGATATTATGGATGACGTGAAGATTTGAAGGAGGGCGCAGAGTCAAGGCTAAATAACAAGACATATAAAAAGAAAAAAAAAATTATGAAACGTCATTAAAGTTTTTGAAAATAGATAAATGCATATACGAAGGGTCATGTAAATGACGAGTGCCTTTACATAAACCTAATAAAAAAAAAAAAACTTTGGTCTTAACAGGAATTACTGTGCTATCTGAATCAGGGACCTTTTACGCTCGTTTGCTTTGATCAAGGTGGCCTTAAAATTAAAGAATTTAAAATCTTTCTGGAAACCAGCAAAAATTTTGAAGAACAGAAATTGATTTCAACACCAGACAAACAGTGCCCTTTCTCTCTCTCTCTCCTCTCTCTCTCTCTCTCTCTCTCTCTCTCTCTCTCTCTCTCTCTCTCTCGCTGAGGCTCATTCAAAGGAAGCAATTAGGAGCTATTTACAGAACACCTGATTTCATTGATAAAAAACAGAAAATAAAATTCTCGTGTTGAGTTTTTCGTCTTAGATTAAATGTCCATTTCAGTATGAGTCTAGAGCAGAATGGTGAAAATTAGTGTTTGCATCACTCATAAAAATAATTTATGAATCAAACCATAAATCTCTGACTGGACTTGGCTAACAGTAAGGAATACTCCTTTCCTCCCATTTCTGCAAATATTCCATTTTTATTTTTATTGCATAGACAGCACTAATATTCACCTTACCCAAATGAAATCATCTTTTTTTTTAAAGTTCTCGCCTCCTGCGCCTTACGTAATTTTTATTTGAGATAGTCTGGGCTCTCGCTTGTTTGTGTGTATGTGTCTGCCTCATTCCTTCGTCTCGTCTCAAATGGCTGCATCCACTCAGTTGCGAGTAGGTCTCTGAATGCAAATCTAAAAGTCCGTTTTCCCTAAATCTTTGCAACTTTGCTATAGTCCTAATTTTGCAGAACTCCCCATATTCAAATCTGTGTTAATCTTAAATTAGACATTTCAACAGAGAGCAAAACAGAGCATGCGCAACATTGGTATTGATAGTACAAACGACTCCATTCCATTGTCTCATCTGATGCTCCCGTTTAATGAACAGAGCAATTGACAGACGAGGGGAGGCCGAGGTATATCTCGTGAAGCCATATCTATGCACCAATATGTCAGTGGTACCAACATATCCATCCCCTTTAGCGCCCCGGACACCACATTCGATAAATGGAGAACTAGAGTTATATTATATTACTGTAAATTCACCAACTGTCTGTGTGGTGATTCAGACTTCTCGCATCGCTTTCTAATTAACACACGCAAGATAAATCTGGGTTTTCGCTTTCTAGTTAATTCATAATTTTCAGAGATGTTGGTTCCGCAGTCCATTCGTAGTTTCGAGTCTGATCCTTTCCTGTTTTGCTTTATCTTTATTCGTAATCTTGTGGCTCATGTAAGCAAACAAGTATATGCTTCAGTAACCATGCGATCAGTTTCTATATGAATATACTTTCAATACTTGAAAACAGTGTTTGATAATTCACACACACACACACACACACACATGCACACACACACACACACACACACACACACACACACACACACACACACACACATATATATATATATATATATATATATATATATATATATATATATATATATATATATATATATATATATATATATATAGTACATACATATAAGTTGATTTTGACTCTGCTGTTAATATCCCTGTCAAGTCAAGTTCGGTATATTATGTCGTAACCAACTGACCTTTATCATAATACATGAGTACTAGTTGAGTAACTAGAGTGCATATATGATAGTTTGCACCATTACACATGATTTATTCGGTTTTATATTTTCAAATAACATCCCTGAATGGTGTTTCCCGGGTTTGAGACACCCGGCACGTTTTGTCTTTTGGTGTGTGATGCATATTACTGTATATATATATATATATATATATATATATATATATATATATATATATATATATATATATATAGATGCATGTATGTATGTATATATATATATATATATATATATATATATATATATATATATATATATATATATATATATATATATATAATATATATATATATTGAGTCTCATGAGGAAGCACACACAACTCCTGGGATGTCACTGGGACAGTACGTCACACAGGAGCTTATTGCACCATACAGGAACACGAAGAAGAATGTGACTGGTGACAATGGGTTCACCTCAGTGCCACTAGTGAATGACCTGTTGGACAACTACCAACTGACGTATGTTGGAACTCTCCGTGCCAACAAAAGGGAAATTCTTATGGAAATGACTAGTGTGAAGTTGTTTAGGCCAGGTCAAAGTGCTTTTCTCTTTGACCATGGCAGCTCATCCATCCACACCCCCAGAAAAAAACCTAAAAACAAAAAAAAAGAGAAGCATCAGTTCACACCCAAATTGACATCTGTCAGAATAAAAAACCGGAAATAATCCAGTATTATAAGGACACTAAAAGTGGAGGAGACACATTTGATCAAATGTGTTCAATGTACTCAACTAGCAGGTAAACAAAGCGATGGCCCATCACTGTATTTTACGGCATCATTAACGTTGCCGTCATCAATGCCTTTGTGGTATACACTAAGGTGTGTGAAAAACGTGGCAGGAAACGCATGGAACGCCGTGATTTCATGAAGTCATTGGCTATAGAACTAACCAAACCATGAGCAGAGGAACGACTATCATTTCTGGGCCAGCAGCGTAGTATTCAGGAGAATATCAAATCTGTCTTCCCTGAGTTCAACATCCCCTGGCAAGTTCCAACTGAGTTGACAACACAGAGGAGATGTACACTGTGCACAGTGAAAAGGGACAGAAAAACCAAGTACCAGTGCATCTCCTGCAAGAGAAACCTGTGTGTCTGGAGTGCTCATTGCTGCCCAAATGGTATGGGCATTTTGGTGTAATGTAGACTGTCAGGATTATCATATTTGACAAGGAATGTCTTTATACTGAGGATTTTACAGTTTGTTTAGCAACAACAAAGTGCTGCCTTGCCTGTAGCCAGAACTTCTGGGTGGCTGTACATAAGCTACTGTATTTTGTAACACGATTTTTTCTCATATTTGTTGTCCTCGTTTTGCAGCACTAGCTGGACCATTTGCAATGACGTCTCCACACCATGAAGATCCATCATACCATTAGCATCATTGTCTTATTCATTTTTCATACAGGGCCCATATAAACAAAATGCTATTTTCATTTTGTATTTTTTTATTTGCCAAAATACAAAAAATAAGTTAATTTTCAAGTTTATATTTTGTATTACATACTTAAAACGACCAAGTGGGAGGTACAATTGTCAAAGGTTCAATAGAATAAACACAAGTATTTTATTTTTATTTAATTCACAGGAATTTCGAAGATGATATGCTACTCAAGGTTAAACTCAAAATAAGTCTAGAATTCAGTTTACTGTGGTAATAACTAAACCCAAAATAGTTATGTAAGTCCTTCTTAACTGAAATGGATCCTTTTGGAACAATGTCTTCATAAGTTTTTGGGGCGGAGTAGGGGTGACTGTAACAATAGCTACAAACAATAACTACATAATATACACATATATATATATATATATATATATATATATATATATATATATATATATATATATATATATATATATATATATATATATATATCTATATATATATATATATATATATCTCTTGATGGTTGAGTGGTTATGATCAGTCACCTAACTCCACTCCAGGAAGGTAAAGTTTCAAATCTTGGTTAAAAAGGAAGACATAATTCTTTTTGGCTGTATAATAATTACAAGGTAGGGTTAATTAAGTGTTAAGAGATCATAGGTTATTTGTAGCTTAACGCTTGAAAACATAAAAAAATTCATGTGTAAAACTGACAGAATATCACACACATGCACACACAAGTTTTTTTATGGATACATGAAAGGCGTTAATGAGTTGTTAAGGATGAACTCACAGCAGAAATTGTCCAGCTTCTACAATATAGGTAAGCGTCATGTAGAGGCTTATCATAGTGCTTGAACGCCTGGTGTTCTTACGAAGGGCTCCTCGAATTCGCCAATGGAGCCCACACCCCTCATCTATTAATCTTATCTGACTGTAGGCACTGGAGATTTCGCCATCCCTGTCAGCCACTGCTGTCTAATGAAATTTACTTATAATATTCCTTATGGAAGTGTTAAGATCGTCCCAGTGTTATATGAATTAATCAGCTAATTGTCTCTGAGATATCTATGACATCTGAGGTAAAAAAAAAAAAAAAAAAAGGAAAAAAAGGACTGCTGATATGAATGATAGCAGAATAGAAGCTGTTAATGCAAAATTTGGTAAAGCTGTGGAAGTGACTGCAAGGAATGCAAAGCTGATGAGGATGAAGAATGAAAGGCACCTTTAGTTAAGCGAGTTACAATTGTAATGCTGCTGTATAGTGGTGAAAGTGTCATTGAGTGGCTGACAAGAGTATACAGACTATTTCTTTGAAAGGGAAAGGTTCCTAATGGCGATTAACTGTTCCTTTGTATGAAGTTAAAGACAGTAAAGGTAGATATAGTAAAATTTATAGGGCATAACAATACATAGTAGTATACAGGGTGAATTTGACTGAGAAAAAGACAGGTGATAACATTGGTAAGTAAGAGCAATGTGGATTCAGACAAGGAAAAGAGTGTACATGAAGTTTTATCTATGTAAGAATTATGAAAGAGGATCGAGAGCAAATAGGAATGGGTGCATGTGGCATTACCAGACCTAAAAAAGCTTATGGTTGAACTGATAGAAATATAACGTTAGTGTTTGATAGCTCTTCTATATGGTAGTTTATTGAGCGAGATTAAACGTCTCTATAACAAAAGCACAATATGTGTTGAAACATGTATTTAAAATGCTTTGTTTAGAAAAAAAGGAGTTTCAAAGATTCGAGAAATCAGAGGAAGGACATTAAACATAGGTGGGAAATTGGTAATTAAGGTAAAATGGAATGGCTGATGTTTGTAGATTATACATTTGGTTAATTCATACTGGTATTTAGGAGCATTTGAAACCGATAATAATTGGATAAGAGGTAAGTCTGAGAATAAGCAAGGCAAGGAAGGCAGCAGCATCTGTGCACAAGAGAAGGTATCTAAGGAATCCAATATTGGAATATATAACGGGCTTGCTGAATCAACTCTCTGCTGTGGGTGTGAAGTGCGGATTTTGAATGTGAATGAAAGTTAAAGGGTTGAAGCAGTTGAAATGGTGATAAAAATGAGGATGTGAGGAAGTGGTAAAAAGGCTGCCACAGGTGAAAAGTTGGATCAGAGTGTTTTGAGATGGCTTGATGATGAGGAGCGAATGAAGGACGAAAGATGCGAACTAAGAGGGAGGAGAATATGAAGACCTACAATAATCCAGATCTCTACCGGGAAATTGTATTAGAATAGAGGGTCCATATTATCCATAAAGAGAGATTATGGGAAAGACGGAGGTCAGTGACACCACGTGTGTAAGGGGTTTTTGACGCTCTGGTGATGAGCCTTTTATGTTGGTGTTTGCAGAATTTTTGCACAGGGTTTCACCCTCTATTTCGTAGTTGAAATGTGGGAATGGGCTTGACCATTCCCTTGCTTCACACACACATGTATATATCTATATAAGGCGCGCGTGTTTGTACAGAAATCTCTTCTCATATTTCGTTCGTTAAAGCTTTCCGAACACCGCCACAAAAGGTGCCGGAAGGGAAGAGCAACCGCGCAGCGGCAAACCAGTTTCAAACTAGGTACGTTAATTACGGTTTGCTTCGAACAAAGAATTGCAGCATAATTTTATGAATGTTATATTCATATAACGAAACACTCTTAGGAATTCAAGTTCAGCAATTAAAATCTCTTTTCTGCTGTCACTGTCGTTTATCTAGATTACTAGAAGCGAGTGTGATTATTAGCAGTTGTATCAGACGTGGAGGCAAAGGAAGGGGGAGAATATGAGCACTTTAGAATGTCTAACGTGGAAGTGTTGAATAGCTTAAAGACTGTAAAATGCGCGCCTAAATTGAAGAAATCTTCCATTTCCATCAAGAAATCTCGAATAGATCAGACAAGAAAGTAGAAGGTAAAATACCTGCATACATTTGCTTAATAATCTTACCAAAATACCCTCGGAACTTTTGTTTCCTGACATACATATATTTTATCTTTTGATCACTCTTCAGGGATGAATAAGAGCAATAATCAATACGCCTTTATTTTTAGTTTAGTAATAACAGAGAGGAATGATTTCCGATTCACAAGAATCTTATAGACTAAGAATAAATAACATTGTGAACGGCATTTTTTCTATACTTGAAATTTTTATACAGTTAACTAAGCTATATAAGAAATCTCCTATATACTTTGAATGCTAGAACTCCTTTAATGTTAATGGTATCAGTCTACAAATACGTGAAAAATCGTAATGTGAATTTTTGTATTTAAAAGATACTATGCTCATTTTACATTTGCTGAAAAGGGTATTTAAATAAAGCATCATTCTTGATAGGAGCTAAAGTAATGTGGAGTTTGCTTGCAAGAGGGGTATTGGAGGAGAAAAGCAGATCAAAACAAATTAAGGGAATTAGTTCCTGATTCGACGCGCCCCAAATCTCATCTCAGATCTTATAGTTTTTATGGTTCATTAACCGATTTAATGAACAGCCAAACTGGAGTCATTAGGGGAATTCGAATGAATCTGAACCCTTATTTACACGGGCGAAGTCCAGTAACGCATGGTAGAAAAAGTTTTAATATGATGAAAAATCACCATTAATTTATAAACAAAAAAATATCACCATTAACGTATTAATAAAGTTGATTGTTTCGTATAGAAATCTGTATCAAGAGTCAGATGGTTTTCTGCATCACCCTAATCACTCAGAATAATTTTCCTCAGTAAAGTCCCAGCACCCGTAGACAACGGGTAAAAAAAAAACTAAATAAATAAATAGATAAATAAATAAATAAATGGAACTATAAGCAAACGCCGGAATGTTGATGCAACATTCAGTCTTGCCACGGAAGGAATCCAATTTGCTCGAGAAATCCGATCATCCAGTCAAGCTTACTCGAGGAAACCTCCTCTGTGGCAACTCGCCTAATGGCTAATCATTATCGTTGGCAGCTCTTGCAACTCGATTTTATTCGTCTTGAAATCTCTTTATTGCCTGCCGACGGTTCGGTTGCAACCTGGGAAAACAGATTGCTCAATATTGTAATGCGGCATGGTTGCATCTGCAAGACTTTGATGAAAGCTTCAGTAATGCTCGAGATAATATTTTGATCGTTTGCTAATATATTGCTGCAGCTATAAACGAGTCAGCAGTCATATAATTCTGTTTGTATAACTTTTTCAATGACTTGCTTTGAATTTATTTCAGCCAACAAGATTACAGTGATGCTATGAAATCACTACTGCTGAACACTGAAAGCCGTAGAAATTCCATGCCTTCTTAGTTATCATTCCAGAATCAGACTGCAAATTAAGCTGTCCTGTCTGATTCTGGAATGATAACAAAGAAGACATGAAATTTCTACGGCTTTCAGTGTTCGGCAGTAGTGATTTCATAGCATCAATGTAATCTTGTTGGCTGAAATAAGATTAACACACCACTGCAAGATGGACATCAATAGTATCTGAACGGCGACACTCTCTTATAGACTTGTCGGTAATGTTTTTCTTCTGGTGTTTAGACATCCATAAACAGAATATTTATAAGGCACATTACTTTACGTATCACAATTGTATAAAATCAACCAAGCTTTGTCAGGTATATTGACAGTCATGACAAAGTGTGAACAAGGTCTTGGAAACACTTAGCGCGCCCATAAAGGTGAGTCACGGGTGATCTCGGTGAAACTCTTCCTATTCACAAATGAAGTGCTACACCGAATTTGCACGTCAGAGGAGCTAACGAGGACTAAAATATACAAAAAGATTGGCCCTTTTATCATAAGACAACGCCATTTGCAGTACCATCAACATCTTGATTCCGCACTGCATGTTACACATAAATACGCTTTTTAATCACCAACGGTCCACATTCACCAGTGATCAGAAATGAAGTGCTGCCAATCAGAATTTATGGCTTTGTCGTGTTAAAAAGTATTTTCCAACAACCGTGCCACTTTGTTCAAATTGAATGATCCAGTGAGTTTCCATTCGAAAGTTTCTCTCAAGCAACCGTGACTGTTGTTTTTGTTACAGTCAAATTGAATGATTTTAGGTGTGCATTACTAGTAGGCTTTTGTCAAATATATGTTTTAATAATTGAAAATTGAAAGGTATTCAGTTATTACGGTAAACTTTCGTAAATTGACAAAAATGATCTTGTAGGAGACATTGCCTTATAATTCAAACCTTTTTCTAGATGTTCTAAGAGAACATGTCAGCAGACAAAATTACAGTATTTTGTTTCGGAGCGGTAAGGACACAGAATATTCTGTTTGAGCCCAACGTGTTGAGAACGCCTAAAGGTAATTTCAATCTAAAGTTTGCTATTAACTGTGTGATTTAGTTGGTTTTCACGATCGCAAATGAAAAGTCTTGTGGCATTAGTCAAAACAATCAAATGATTCTCAAACTCCAGATACCTGATTTTGAAAAGAGAACTGGGGTGTTGTATCATTACTATGTTCAAAAACAAGGCATTTTGCTCTAGTCAAATACATCCAATATTTTAATTAAATTTTGACAGTGAAAAGTTGAAATCATCTGCGACAAGTTTTGAAAGGTTAGTTCAGTTATATCACCATGAAAGGTAAACTTTCGTAAATTGGTTCATTTTACAAAATGATATTTAACTAACAATCCTGGACAGTGTACTCTGAACCTGGCATTGGTTTGTATGTGTTTAGGATTAAAATAATTAGCAGGGTTGACTTTTAACTAACAATCCTGGACAGTCGAGACATGCGTATACGGGTACATTATTCTGTTTAGTATTTCGGTAATCCGATCCAAGTTGACATGCCACTGATATGAGAATAATGTATAGAGTGCGTAAATCTTTTCCAAACACGAAATTTTAGCAATGACAGACAGTTGAAGGTATCTCTCAATTTTTTTTATGACCGGAATTATCCACAGACTTCTGAATTGCTTATCAAACAACGCAAGCAGCAATCCATAGAGTCAATAATAGACTGGGGATCAGCCTACCAAGCATATGACCTCGGAAGTACATTTTGAAACACCTGGTCCAGCACAAAGCACTGTAGTGTATTGACGAAGCACTGGGCCAGCTCATAGCTTTTTTTCCACTCGTTTAATTATTATTTTATAACAGGTGAATTCATGTATAGTGTACAATATACATGAATTTGCCTGAGGTCTATTCTGGTTGAAGCAAAGAATTTTGTATTATGTTCTATAAAAATCTCAAATACAAGAAAACGTCTTGTAAACAAACCGACGACAAAAAAGGATGGAAAAGTCATTTCTATATACTCAAGGGCTTCGAATGGCACTTAAAAGAACTGTTAAATAAGGACTGCAATAAGAAAGTACTTTCGACTTATTTGGAGAAACGTTTTTCTTAAAAGAAGGGAAAATCAATGAAAATACCAGACGATTTAACAGGAATAGGTTTAACGTTTGTTTAGCCAAGATTCTTGTCCTTGTTGGTACCATTCTTAAAAGCTATTTTTTTTTTCATTGGCATGATGATTCGATAACTTTTACCACGGATAAATTATTTTTTTTAATGCGAAATTATACTTTACATAGAATAAATCTTAAATTGTATAGCGTACTACCAAATAAGTAGTTTTGGGGCACAGGGATATCTTAAGTTACCAGACTTCATTTTTTGCTACCACCAATCTATGAGACATGTCGCCTGATGAAAAGAAATTGTACCAGGATTTGTTACTCACATGAAAAATGCAACTATTTTTACTTTGAATCTAATAAAAGACTTTTTTTCTATGAGGAATTCGTTGAGGAACCGCGAGTGATAGAATACATTTTGTTAATCAATTCTATGGTTCCTTAACATTCTAAACCTGAAGAATTGATGGCATAGACAGTATTAACAACTGCAAAGGATTTTTAATGATTGGCAAAGTAGGGCAGGTGTCCTTTTGCATCACAGTAACATGTCTAAAAGACGAGACTTGTTGATACAACCAGTAACCTATAGGCCTACATGCTAATAAAGCATTTTTAATGATGAGCATAATCCTTGTTACTTATGTGGCATATATAAGATTGATTATGATCTGTTTTCAAAGCTGAAATCGCCATTGTACTTGTGTACCACAATTTTATGCTGAAAATACAAGACATTTATCTTTGAAGCACAAAATTATGGATGAATGAAATTTAGTATGTTTGCTTACTTGTGAAATGTTATTCCATTTTCTCTTGAAGATTTCCTATGCCTGTTTCTACAGTTATGGGCTATACAATGCACTGGTATGAAATTGATGAAATAAAAAAATTGCGGGACACACTAAGCACCTTTTCAATTTCCGCGGTTCCCCGGTGTTTGGAGATAGCCACAAGGCTCTCCCCTGGCGGTGGCACACCTACTACGTAGTATTATAGTAGTATACAAATAACGTTTCCAGCCATTTTTCACACTGTGCACCAATCCACGTCTTACTACTTGAAGCTCTTTATGGTTAAACTCAGTCCGTCTACTGTATCGGAGGAACATTAATTTTGCTTCATTCGCTCAAATGGTTTTTCAGATTATCTCCCCCAAAAGAAAAAAAAAAGGTATTATTTGAAGCCTGACCTACAGTACACTCTCCTAAGTACCAACGAACATAACGTACTTAAGGAGAAGTTTTGTTCAATATATCTCACTTCTCCTAAGGTAAATCATGTTCGATGGTACTTAGGATTTTGTGGGTTAGGCTTCAAGTAATACTTTTTTTATTTTCCTTTTGGAGGAGATGATGTGAGAAATCGTACGAGCTACATGGCAACGTGCATGTTCCTCCCTCCAATACTCTAATGTTTGACTGAGCCTAACCAGAGGAAGCTTCAAGTAGAAAGTCTGAGATTACTGCATGTGGTGTTTTATAAGCAATTAAAAAAAAATAACTTGGATAATGCCGGTCACAAAAAGGTAAAGTGAAAGATATTTTTGTCATCCGTCATTGCTCAAATTTTGTATTCGGAAAAGACTTACACATTTCATGGATTTTTCTCATGCCATCGGCATGTCGAGATGAAGTGCATAATGAAATACTCCACAGAATGATCTATCCGTCTACTCACATGCTGAATGTCCAGACAGAAGCCTACTTAGACCAGGTACAGAGTACGATGAAAGAACATGCAGCACCACTCATGATGGTAAAACTACCTTTTTATAAATGGAATCGGTAGCTATTTACACCATCTCAAAAGCTAGGTTTTTATTTGTACCGCAAATACGACCAGAATTAATCATGTTATTTTCTCTGTACATTAAGACTAAGAGGGGAAAGTGGAGAAGTCAGAGGGCATAATAAGGATGATGCAACTTCTCTTCCTTCGAACGGACCATATTGTGGGCCAGTTAGTACTATAATGAAAATCTGCATTGTGTCTTACTAATTCCACCTCTTGCTCATTTTCCCGAAGAATTCCAACTCAGTATCATTCAGGAACACCGCATACAAAATGAGGGCTTTGGCTCTAATTATATACAGAAAAATAATAATAATGTTGGAAGGAGGAACTTTAATTCTGAAAAGATACAAAAGGAGTCTGTTCTTCATATCAGATCCACCGGCTCTTCCTTCGAGAAAAAGGAAAAAGAATTCGCCACGAATCATCTTTGTTTGCTGCAAAATGGTTTGTAACAGTCTTTAGAAAGGACTCGCGGTAAATCTGCATCATAATCTCGTCATTATTGTCAGTAAATGAAAATTGATTTTGAACAGAACATTTACGAAAATGAATTGATTCGCTGGAAAAAAAAATCTTTATTGATATACTGCACTAATATGAGATTAACGCCATGGGTTGAAAGGATTTTGGCCTCATTTCATTTCCTGATCGAGGCTGATAAAAGCATAAATGTCGTCCACGGAGGAACAGCTTCGTTTAGTCATAAAATGCGAAGTAAAAAGAATAAATAAAAGCAGTCCTTGGTGATAGGTCAAAATAATGAAATAGAAGACTACTTAGCATTAGAATTTGTCAAGTTCTCTTAAACTATATCCACTTCTTTTTCAGAAGAAACTCATTGACAAGCGATTGGCCCATTTCAAGAAATAGAGCGCGAACAATGAGGAACAATTAGCTGACAGGCTTAATCGACTAAAATGAGAGGTGCTGTTATGTATCATCTCCAAAGCCAGTGCATTCGTGCTCAGTCCTCACGAACGCACAAACACGCAAACAGAGGCTTCTCTAAATGCGACTCGTTTTCGTGTGGAAATAGGGCGCCATCGTCGTTAGATGAAAAGACATAAATCGCTGTCAGCTGGTTTCTGATGCATCAAGGCAGCTTCATACACATAAGTGATGTTTACTCAGGTCCCCGTTCCAGCAATGCCAGTCGTTGAGGCTGCTGCATGGTTCCAGTTAACGAGGGCAGAGGCAATTCTCATAAATTACCGAAATTGATACCCATGAACAACACGATTACGATGCTCATTTGACTCATTCTCTGCTACAGTATCAACTGGGGTCGTGTTTTCCGCGGAATTCTAAACATTTCTGCAGGATGAAGAATTAATTTACTTCTTTACTGTTATCTAGCAAACCTTGAATTTCGTGAGCACCTTGTCTCGATGTGTTAACTATAGATAGCAGTATCATTTGTCATTCTAATATTCTAGCCATCTGGACTGTTAATAAAAGTGTGTGCGTGAGAGAGAGAGAGAGAGAGAGAGAGAGAGAGAGAGAGAGAGAGAGAGAGAGAGTCTCTTAATACCATGTTTCTTTTCAGACACCAGTTAGTTATGTCATATAAGAAATAAGTCGTTGGTCTGACTCACATTGGGATACAACAGCAAAGCCAAACATCTTTCTTTTAATTACACAGCCAAAATTTACTCCTTTTGGCCATTTCTTTTCTATATAGATCTCTTTTAGCGAGATTATAATATTGCCTCAAGCCAAACTTTTGTTCTTACTACTGCAACTGCATTTTAAATTACTCTGTCAAAGCAATCACCTCAGTCGAGGACGCCCGAGGAAAGATTAAAAACCCTTCCCTCGATTACTTTCAGCAAGATTCAGATTTTCCCTCTGATGGAAATTCTCCTTTCACTAAATATCCTTTTCCCCTCGCTGATGACACTGAGCAAATCTGTTAATTTTACATAATATTCCTTTGGCTTTATCTAATCTTACTGATTTATTTGCATCTTTTCTAAGTCGAATCGTAGTTTAGGAATTCATAAGTGTCATATAGATATAATGGTAGTGTTACTGAGTGTATCTGCTTTTTAATTTACCCACAGTGTTTCTTAATTTATAAGATGAGCGTTTATCAGGTTTTGCACTGATAATTATTTTTCCCAGTTCTGCTGAAAATATTTTTTTCATAATTCTGAATGCATCTTTCAGTCATTTTCGTAAAATTATCAGTATAATCTAAATACATTCTTGTAATTTTTTGACATATTTCAATAATATTATATAATCTTACAGAAGTGATTTCTCAGTTCTCATTTTTGAAAGACAATTAGAAGGCCTCTTACTGACTAAAAGAAAGGGAAGTAAAATTGTTCCATGAGACCTCATCCAAAAATTGATTACCTAAGTAGCGGTTTTTCTAATAGAAACTTAAAAAAGCATCAGCTACAACATTTAATGGAAATTGAATGAGGAGGTGTAATTGAAAATAGAAATAACATTTAAAGTTATAAAATTTATTTTCGCAAAACAACGCGAAAGAAAGTCTCTTACTGGAGTAACAAAGGCTATTCTTGGTGCAGTTAGAAGAACCTTTCTTACCTTAACTTAATCTATCGGTCACTAAAGAAATGAGGAATATGGAAAATAAAGTATTTGAGAACTCCTTGCTTGATAAATGAACGATAAAACATGGGCACGCACGAATTTTTTAATCCCCCTGTAGACCACGTTTACCTTTGCTTATGCAATCACACCTTTTTAATGGAACGTAAAAACTCATTCTATAAAATTCAAGGCGAGTGCTCTCTCTCTCCCTTGCGAAGGCACACGATCTGGAGAGCAAACATTTGTATGCTTACATTACCACTTGTGTGGATCTTTTGCACTTAGTGTCCAAGGGTGAATCATTTCATATCTAATCACTAGGCCTTACAGTAGGACTTATTTGCGATTATTATACAGAGAAATTCCAAGGGTTCATATTCTTGTTGATAGATTTTCATACCTTTATGCCATTAATATTTTTGCAGTTATATCAGCGTTATTATATGATACAGAATTTATGTCACTCTTTTATTGCATCGAACTGATATTTGAATAGGTCCCTTTTATCAAGTTTTGAAGAAAAATATATCATACTATTTTAGCATTACTTGGAGTGTAACATAATTTTTTTATTACAAAAAAATTATCTTAAGTCTTCTTTTTGTTCGAAAGATTAAAATGGCATATGTTTATTTTATTTTTTTGTTACTTAATCATCATTTTACACAATTTCAGTGATAATTCTTTGAAATCTTGTAAAAACACGGTTCATAGACGTGTTTAATTTTTGTAACGCATTTAGCATATTTGCACAATTTTTCCCACATCTTTTCGTATTTTTCGTCAGTTTTGCTTAATACTTTAACAAATATGTTGCAATCTTCTCGACTAAATGCAATATAAGGATTCTATTGCTGATCAAAATGAAAACGAAGCCATTAAATGAAACATGGTGTAGGAAACGATTGTATAAGATTCATTTAAAGGAGCGAAATCTGATACGGACAAATTGATGATGAGAAAAGATATATAAATAATTACGATACACAGTGTAACGAAACATATCCGGAACAGAGACAAAATGGGAAAGAGCAAAAAAATTTGAAGAGAAAATTATCCTTTGGAGGAAGACGTTAAAACAAATCTGATCCCTCAGTTCTCGCTAGGGCTAGGCGATTATAAGCTTCATGGCAAGAGCCTTAATTCGGCCATTCACTAACAACATAACTAGTAAATGGAAAATCGTGCAGTTAATGAAGCCAGGAAACACCTGAAATATCAACAGGATTTCAAAAAAGAATAATTTATGTCAGAGAAAAAGTTTTCGAACTGTAAGGAGCGCAAAGAACAGGAACCAGCCGGAGAATAAAAACCATGCTCTAAATAGAAAAAAGAACAAAACATAGATGAAATAAAGTATACTGACCCCTCCATTCCATTACAATAGGCAATATACATGATATTAAAGTAAATATACCTAGGCCTCTAACTTCTGTCTTACCGCCGGTCAGGTAGGAAGCCGCCCCTTTAAGTATCACATGCACAGATTTTAGGAGAGGCTCCTGGTGTAGGCGCGGACTGCAATGGGTGCAGGAGGTGGACCTACTCAGTCAGGTAAGACACGGTGCTTTAGGTTACGATAGGTTAGGATGTATCCCTGAAATCACCATTTCATGTTTGAGTTACCTTTTTCCACCTATAATAAATATTTTGCTTTGTTTTGCTACATTTTTATTATTATGTATATATATATATATATATATATATATATATATATATATATATATATATATATATATATATATATATATATATATGTATATATGTGTATGTGTGTATGTATATATATATATATATATATATATATATATATATATGAGTGTTTATATATATATATATATAAACTGATCTATTATACATCAACAACGGTTTCACACACTTAATTATTATATAAAAGCAATATAAAGTTTATATATATAAAACATGGGATTATTTTGCTTACAAATATTATAGCCATAATATATATATATATTGGTATATATATACACTTTATCATAATAATTTACACCCTTGTATAAATATATAATTGATAAGTACATCTAATATCACAGCTGACTGGAAAAGTGGCCTATACTATCACTGAATGTAAACCAAAATTTACAGGTTCAGATCTTAGTAAGGTTAGATGCAACATTCTATGTATGTAAACTGATAATTATACATCAACAACAGTTCCTTTGCTTAATTATTAGAAAAAGCAATATAAGTTTCTGCACTAAAACATGATTATTTGCTTACAAATATTGATGCTCGTACCGAATTACATTTATTTTAGTATAATTCATAAAAAACCTGACAGTGGCCCCTGCCTGTCACTCACACAGGTTCTGACTGTAAAAGGTTATATGCAACTATCAATATATAATTCTCTTATATATTATGTAAATAAATGTATATTATATATATATTATATATCATATACACACATACATATATATACACACATACTATATATATATATATATATATATATATATATATATACATATATATATATATATATATATATATATATATATATATATATATATATATATATATATATATATATATATATATATATATATATATATATATATACATACATACATACATACATACATACATACATATCTATATATATATATGTATATATATATATATATATATATATATATATATATATATATATATATATATATATATATATATATATATATATATATATATATATATATATATATATATATATGTGTGTGTGTGTGTAAATACCTGCGTGTGTGTAAGTTAAGCAGATTTAAAATATGAACAACTCAATAAAAAGGAAGTCGTAACACATATGATAAAGCTGCCAATAACATCACTTCTCCCCAGCAGTTGGCACTGAAATGTTTAGATCCTCTCGAGTTCCTGAGGGAGAAGGCAGATCATTCTATCTCTCTTTTACTTCATTTTAGTAGGAGTAGGAGTCTTGTGCGATTGCAATTCTTCGTCGCTTCATCTTCAGCTCTATAAAACTCTCTCATTGCTTTGTATTTTCATAGTTTTATACTGTTGTTAATAGAGTGACAATAAAGTTGCTGAGAGACACGAAGATAGAAATTTGACGTTAGGCCAGTTTTAGTATTTAAGTAATAAACGAAAACTGGGGAAAATGTTTTAATTGATAAAAATCAAGAAATTAATTCAAGCATACAATTTATTCATGCATGCAAATGAAGCCCATAATCTCAACGTAATGACCCAAAAAAAGCGAATGGTTTTAGAATGTCGTTAAATACCAAATGCAAATGTGAAAAGTAAGATAGAATGATACCGAGAAATGGCCTTGATTTTGATGAACGCCTCCTTATATTTTTAGCAATTCATCAAAACATGGCGGCGGTTCATCAACCAAGTTTCACAAGTTATTCACAAATAAAATCCTGCCATCTTCAGCAGAAAGTCGATCTGCCTCAATGTGCCTCTTATATCGGTCATCAAGGTTCGCAATTTTAAACAAAATGCACATAAAACTTCAGACATCTCAAGGCAGCAGACAGTTAATGTACGAGTATAGCAATAGTTGTCAACCCACATGCAGCAAACGGTACTCATCAAGGAGAGGAAAACGGGGTAAGGGAGCGGAAACTGTGACCCACAAGAGTTTTATTTTCTAGCTACAGAACGCTACACTACACACACTTCTTCTTCTTCTTTTAACGTGCTTTATTCCCATTTTTGTATGGGGTAAGCACGATGCTTCTTTTTGAAGGACTTTTGATTTGGCCCTTCAGGCCATAATATGCAGCATAAGAAGTATTTTGAAAATTCAACAACCTCGTGCAGTCAGAGCAAGAAGTCCCTTATGCTTGTCTTACTGCTAGCTTCTGAGATCAAGAACTTGAAGGAAGCAGATAAATGACAAAGTACTCTATCCGATAAATCCTTGGTAGTGGAAATTGCAGAGTCCTTCTGCTCCATTGGAACCGTTATCTTTGCATGCTATTGTGCTTATGATCCTTCTTGAAATGATTATTTTATTCAAGGAGAACACTAAAATAGATATCATATATTCTCGGAGTCGGAATTCAAGAAAGTTGCAATTATTATTCGCTTAATTTCTATTTAATAATCAGGTCTCTTATAAAACCAGTAAAGTTCTTCCAAAATGAAGTCTGTTCCCTTGATAGAGTTTGTTTTATACTATCTTAAACTTTTTGTGTCCTCGAAGAAGTGTTTTCATTTATTTTAGCTCCAACGAACTGCATTTATGCCTATATTCTGTGTTTTGTCAAAACAGTTTTTGTTTATTATGAAAAAATCCTTAATGTAGAACAGGAAATATCTGTCACTGCAGATTTGATTACTCAGTCAAATCTTCTCACTTAACTTTGGTTGGATGCAAATGCAAACATTTTTAGTTCATTTTTATTTGAAAAGTAAGCATTGAGGATTTTGAATATCAGGTGTATACGAATTTTCTTAATGGGTTCGTGCTAATAAAAGAAAATAATCTGGTAAAATGACCGAGTAAGCATCATGTAATTTTATATGGAAACAGAACGATTTGAAAACTTTAATACGTTTTTGTTTCCGAAACTTGTTATGGAAGCGAATCTTTTTGACTTATGTATATTAATTATAGTTTTTTTTTTTTGGGCAGTGCAAAAAAAGTTCATAAATCTTCGTCGAGTATATAAACAAAGGTGAATAACCTATTTTGGTAATTGGTGTTGCAAATTGTGGCATAAGAATCAATATTGAAAAACTAGACAGCAGCAGTTCTCAAGCAACCCTATAATTAATTATAAAGATAATTAAAAATAATGTTACTTCGTAATGAATCACAACGAGACATCACTTCGGATCGCTTTTCCTTCTGAAATATTGCATCACCGGCTTTTTCTTTGCCCTGCTCTGTTCTTTGTATCCATTGTCATGTTAGATCCCTCGCCATGTGGCAGGAAGTGATGGTTGTTCTCAAATGCGAGATCATTCAATAGAGTTCTTTCAATCATGTTACCCTCATTATTCATGCCTTAGATTAATTATGTCCACCCTCAGTGCAACTGTCTTTCGTTTTCAGTACCCTCGATTGACATATCTGTCGGTGTTTTCAGATGATTTTGAGAGAGAGAGAGAATTGTTTGTTTCACCAGATGCGATAACGGTCACCTTATCCAGGCTCTCCCGTTTTCAATAATATGATGCGATGGCACTAAAGCGCTTTTAACGGAGCATTGATCTCTCACGACCTATCTTTCTTACTTTATTTTCACCTCCAGCTTCATCAGACAACAATCGGCCAATAACAGTTGTCTAACAGTGGGTGCCCTAACTCCTCGGGGCTCAAACGCCGGTTCCTGGGTTTTGTGAAAGGCGAGTACCAGCATAGAGAGAAAGAAAGAGAGAGACAGATATGTACTCTTCTGCTGGCTTTTTTAGTTTTAAAGGATAATAAACATTCATATATTCTATTTCAGTATTTTAATACAATTATTATATCTTCACTTTTCTCAGCTTACCTTAAAATGAATTGTAATTTCCTTTATTATTCTCCTCCAACAGAAAATAGCAACGTTTGCGTTTCAGTTGTTTCAAATTGTCTTCAAAACCAGAGCAATCAGAAATTTCTCTAGTGAGTTCCTGCAATTTATATATACACACTGAAAAAAATGATTTAAATATTAATAAGTTATTTTCAGATATTTGGCCGTGTCCATCGATGTGAACAACGCCTTGCTGTGTTAAAAGCTGAATCGTTGACAACCCCACAGTGACAGTTCCAGAACAAATTTTTTTCGGGACTTCATCCTCTACCACGTATACTTCGTCAACCCTCGGCCTTCTCTTTTTATTATTCTACAGCTTGATTCACCAACTTTCTAATACGTTATTTAATAGAAAAAGTACATATGCCAGATATTACTCTTTATAAGTAACTTTTCAATTATGTATAGCTATGTATCATTTTTTTCTATTTATTGGTATAAATGACAATATATTATATCTCCCGTGCGTTTACATAATACCATGCACCTTGTCTCGATTTGCATACATTGATGAATGGAAATCGCGAGCAACGAAACTAAAATGTTGACAGAACTCTTTCGGCGTCCGGGAAACTGAATATGGATTTTGTTAATGAACTTTTAAAGGCTGTGAGAAAAATAAATGGATTTTGCGCTAATGCATTGTGTACCCATTTCCCTTGTCACTCAGACTAGCATGTAGATGGTGAAATTTTGTGTACTTGTATATACTTTTATATAATATGTATACAATTCTTATCCTCATGGAGAACACCAAAATGATACGTTTCTGAAAAAAAAAAATCTACCGCCAAGTGGTTATATTTTTTACTGTAGATACAGAACCTCACAGACATGGTCTAATAACGGAATGTTATGAGAAGCACAATCATTGTAGAATATTATGTGACCGTGTTCAGCATTTTCCTACAGGAATAAATAGTAGCAGAGATAAGGAAAATTGGACTGTAAACGTAGAGGAAAAGTAAACAACAGTATTTATGGGGTGGCTATGTGTTCTCAGGAGGTATTACCTACAAGAAAATTACAGACTGACAACATATGGCAGAAAAACGCCGTAAGCCATGCCTTTTATATTCATTGATATTTCATTAGCTTTCAGAAATTCATGTTACTCTTCTGTCATTATCTCTTGCACTTCTCTATTTCTTCCCTCTCAAGAGTTCTTATATAAGGGGCAAATTTTTCGGAGGTTTTGATAGACTTCCTTACAGGCTATTTTTCCCAAGACAGTTTGTCATGATATATCAGTCCTCCCAGACAGGCAACTCCATGAGTTACAAGTGAGATCTGGCATAGGAGTAAGCATCAGAGTAAGTATAGTTATCCACACTCAGCATCTTATTACCTAAGAAAGAATGCTTTTCCATTACGATTCCTGCAGGTAATACCTCCTGAGAACACATAGCCACACATTACATGTATATAATACCATGAATGTACTGCATATTTGATGCTTACTCAAAACAGATGGGAAAGTTCGACGAAAGATTTCATAGGTCATGGGAAGAGTTGGTGAGAAAGTCCTTCAGTATACTAAAATGTATGTACTATTTGGAACAGAATAGTTCATTGCTCTAAAACTGCAATATATTTTCAAGAATTTTTCAATATTGTCCAGTCCTATTTTCTCAACTGTATGTGAAAATGTACAAACGATCAGAAAAGAAACAGATGGAATCGTAGAGCAAACGAAATCAATATGAGTTAGCAAGGTGGATGCGAGGAAAATAACTTACGTGAATCAATTCAGTTTTAGTATATTGTAACGGAAATCTGATTTCCTTCAAAACATAGTCTGATTCAGGATAACTCCCTTTGATTCACTGAGTTATATTTACCTCACGACGTGAAAATTTTTAAATGCAGACAAGGGAAAATCTTTTCCGTTGAAGATTCTGGCTCATGCGACTTTGAAAAGTGTCTTTCCTTACAGAAAAGATATGATCTTATTCTAACATTCTGTCAAGAGCGAAGCATTACTTGTTAGGGAAATGCAACTGTGGAAAATAGGTACGAACGTTGGTAATTCTACTCTCTTCATGAACAGAGCTGATAGGAGAGTGGCCTATGCAAGTAATAAAGCATTTAGAACACATTACATAGGATTCCGGGTCTATGGTGAACAGCAAAAATGTATTTAATCATCTTTAGACATATTCTTTAATCTGCTTTTAAATCCTACTGAACCAAGAAACAGGAGAAATAGTGAATATGAATAGTTTCATAACAGATGATCATTTAAACCAAATGAGAACAGCGTTGCGCATCAAGTATTATGCAAATATAAAAACAATTCGAACTACGGAATCTCAGTTCTTAAGTTCTGGAGGAGGGAGATCAACTTTCCGAAAACTCCAGATCGACAATCAAGAAAGACCCTTCTGGTATATGATGCAAGATCAAGTACACGTTAATCTAACAACTTAAAATGTGTAGTAAGTGATTCACGACACAGAAAAGTTTCCGTCTCCTCGAAAGGAGAGAGACTTTGCTTATAGCTGAGCGTTCGAGATGTGATTCTGGTTCCATTCAAGAGAGAAACATTATTCACACTCCCCTGACTACCAGTAATGATACTTTGATCTCACTTTTCTTTGAAGTCTCTCTTATATAAAGCCCTTCAAGGAAAGACTGGTCACAATACACGTATTAAAAGAATTTGACATAAAAGATTAGGAATGACGAACTGGCATAGAAGCAAGTACATTACTTTTAATTTAGTCACTTGAAAACATTTAGTTCAAATTAAATTTGGTCTGTTCCATTGTTTGCACTGTATTTACTTGCATCAAGATAATAATCACCGGATAAAATACGAAAATCATGTGGCACTTGCAAGAGAGCAACAAAACCAAACAATGACATAAATATCATTATCCACGTCTAGGAAATAACATCAGTACACTATACTTTTTTACCATGTAGTAACAACAAAACGTTAAGCCTCATGCTAATTGTCGTTAGGGCTCGCAAGTTACAAGTCCCAGGTGAAAAAATAGTTACAAAAATGCAAGACATTATAGGACACTTGAATATTGACGGGGTGTGGACAGGGAGGGGGATTGTTCTGTGCATTAGTAGGAACACACTGGATGGTATTTACATATATACTTTATGTATATATATATATATATATATATATATATATATATATATATATATATATATATATATATATATATATATATATATATATATATATATATATATATATATATATATATATATATATATATATATATATATATATATATATATATATATATATATATATATAAGCAGAATATTTAGCTTACACTTAATTATGTAAAACTCTACGGATCGTGATTTCCACATTTCGTTTACTTACTAAGTAAGGCCACACCCCGATCGACGATAACTTTTTGTAAAAACTCTCGGATCTAACTTACGAATGAACATCGATAATTTTTGTACGTTAACATCGGTACGTTACTGGCCCAAGGCAGTAGCGAAGAAATCAGTTAGAGAAAGATTCAGTTATTAGAAAGATTCACGTTTTGATACATAAGATGCGATATGGATATATATATATATATATATATATATATATATATATATATATATATATACATATATATATATATATATATATATATATATATATATATATATATATATATATATATATATATATATATATATATATATTATATATAAAAGTGAATCTTTCTAATAACTGATTTCTCTCTTCGCTACTATATATATATATAACGTACCGATATATTCATATATATGATGGGGATATAAAAATATATCTCTTATGTCGAATCTTTCTAATAACTGATTTCTCTTCGCTGCTGTGTGGCCTTCATCTTAGTAAGTAAAGCAAAATAATGAAATCACGAAATCCATAGATTTTACATAATTAAGTGTAAGTCAAACATTCTGCTGTTATGCCAACGTTTCTCTCAGTTCCGACTGAGTATGGTCACTGATTTCGCAATTCAATTCAATGAGGGGGATAGGATAGAGTGAGGGTTCGAATACAAATAGATTTAAACCCCTAGGTGTCCCCCGGAAGGAAGATAAGGTTTGGAAGGGGTTAAAAGGGGGATGAAATGGAAGTATAAGGGGAAGGATAAAAGAATGGGACAGACCCATTTGTCATTGACTGATTTCGCTGCTGGGTTCTACTCTTTATACAGTCGATAGTCAGCAAGGGTCAAATGCATGATGACTTTTAATTGACCAAGTTCTTAGGCTCGATGGTCGTGCTGTTGCAGTCTCGCTGACAGGCGGGGTAGGTGCGTGACGTTATGGTGTGGTATGCTGCGAATATACTCATTGGTTGCAGCACGGTTCGCCTGATCTTGTATTGCTGGGCCGGGAGTGTCGCTTGCTCTGGTGTCGGTTGCAGGTCTTGATATTGTTGGTCGTCTTATATTAGTGGGGAGGAAGAGAACTTCCTGGGTTGTATTCAGTGCGGGCTTTCTTGTTGAATTAAGAGCACCTCCAGCAGTCTTAAGCACCGTGAGTCTGGGGCCCTTCCAGTTATCATGTTCTTGATAATTACATCTCTGGTGATGTTTTCTTGGAGGGAGTTTCTCATGTGGAGTTTTATTGCACCTTCTTGTGCATGACAGGAAACCAGCTTAGACAGTTTCATAGTAGTCATACCTATGTATGAGCCGGGACATCCACGGACGGGGCATTTGAAGTGGTACACCACATTTGTCTGCTTAAGAGGATCTCTTGTCGGCGGCGCCGGGTTATTCTTCATAATCATGTCTCTCGTGCGCCTATTCTGGTGATAGATGACTAGGTCCAGTTTGGTGTCGGCTTCGGTGGTGGATACGTTCTCCGAGAACTTATCCACCACCGAAGCTCGACACTCTGGGAAGACATATGGAGCAATCTGCTATCACGCAACAAACATGCACCATGGCTCTAGGAAGTCAAGGCAGAAGATATTGGGAAAATAAAACAAAGATTCGCCGAGATCGCGACAGACACAGTCAGGCACCAGCTAAAGAAAATGCCGAACTGGAAAGCCCCAGGTCCCGATGAAGCCCATGGACACTGGATCAAAAACTTCAAGGCCTTACACCTACGAATAGCAGAACAACTCCAGAATTGTATCACAAACCACATGCGCCCAAATGGATGACCACAGGGAGAACATCCTTAGTACAGAAAGACAAAAACAAGGGAAATATAGCAAGTAACTACAGGCCTATCACCTGCCTACCAATGATGTGGAAGTTACTAATAGGTATCAGCAGTGAAGGCTATACAACTACCTAGAGGATACAAACCCCATCCCCCACCAACAGAAAAGCTACAGAAGGAAGTGTAGGGGCACAAAAGACCAGCTCCTGATAGACAGAATGGTAATGAAGAATAGTAAGAGAAGGACAACCAACCTATGCGTGGCATGGATTGACTACAAGAAAGCCTTCGACATCATACCGCACACTTGGCTAATAGAATGTCTGAAAATATATGGGGCAGAGGGAAACACCACCAGCTTCCTAAAAAAATACAATGCTCAACTGGAATACAGTACTTACAAACTCTTGGATAAGACTAGCTGAGGTTAACATAAGGTGTGGGATCTTTCAAGGCGACTCACTGTCCCCACTACTCTTCTTAGTAGCCATGATTCCCGTGACAAAAGTACTGCAGAACATGGATGCTGGGTACCAATGTAATCTAAGGTTCAAGCTCTTATGATCCTTTGAATTGTTCCGATTCGTACTTTACTGAAATGTGTTGTATAAATGTGTTAATAACCTCATCTTTTAATTTATAAGCTTTTCATACTGAGGAAGACCTTCCAAAGGGTTTACAATAAAAACTGTGTCTGCTTGAGTGTTTCATTTTTATTGAAATGGTTCTAAGAAGATGAAAACAAAAGCTCGAGATGAAGTTAGTGATCAACAACGTATATTAAAACTGCTAGCTTTTCAGTTCCTCGTTGGACTGGTCGGTATAGTTATCGGATAGCACTCTGCTGGGCCCCCGTTCGAGTCTTCGGCCGGCCAATGAAGAATTAGAGGAATTTGTTTCTGGTGATAGAAATTCATTTCTCGATATAATGTGGTTCAGATTCCACAGTAAGCTGTAGGTCCCGTTGCTAGGTAACCAATTGGTTCTTAGCCACGTAAAATAAGTCTAATCCTTCGGGCCAGCCCTCTCTAGGAGAGCTGTCAATCAGCTCAGTGGTCTGATTAAACTAAGGTCTACTTAATTTTGATTAAAAGATTTATAAAAATGATTAGAATAAGGGGACAGACTGTATGCATTGTTCATTTGAGAACTAGTAAAGGGAGTGATTCATTTGGTTAACATTCACTGGACTCGGAAATCACAATTTATAACGGGGGGGGGGAGAGACTATTTTTATGCACTTTCCCACTTCCCCTTTTCAAAGTGACCACTGAAACTCAGAATTATAGAAAGTTTTGCCCGTGTTTGTCAAAGACAACCTTCTCCCTTCAAACGATTAATCAAACGAAAACGATGTGGTGTGTCCATTTAGTCGAATGTGATAAAGGTTGAATGTGCAAAGAATCCGTTTTGCTCTCTTCCTGTCACATCTTTTGCCTCTGCTTCCCCATCCTCCTCCGATTTTGCTTGCTTTCTCTTTGTAGTCAAACTGAGAACAAAATTTTTAAATAAAAATGGACTCCCTGGAAACACGTTTTCCTTGCAGCAGATCCAGTCCAGACGTCGCTCGACACTGTTGTTTTTACGACGAAATAAACTGGTGAATTCTGTTCCAATTCTGAGTTATTTTTCATGAAATTCATCCAGTTCGGTCACAAAAATAAAGGAATATTAGCTTGCTGCAAAGATGGTGATGATTTGGGACCTGGGCATTTTATCGATAAAGTTTCTTTCGGTTTCAAAGGTCTACGATCTCTCTCTCTCTCTCTCTCTCTCTCTCTCTCTCTCTCTCTCTCTCTCTCTCTCTCTCTCTCTCTCTCTCTCTCTCTGTGGTAAGCATCAGTTCACAAACTAAGGGACCATTGTTCACTTTTCGAACCAGAAGAAGGGGGACGAATAGGATGCTCCTTAAAGCCTAATATGCCTCTGTTGACCTAAACAATAAGTTAAGTACCTAGTTGCAGGAGACTGTTGTGGGTCACAGCTAGGGTGGACAGAGAAAGAAATAACACTAGGCTTGAGTGTCATTCCTTCACCAAAATGTCCCCCGTCATAACAGAAGGGCCTCACTAAGGTAATCTTTACTCTACCACAATGAAACCTTTCACAAAATATTACTAAGAGATCTCTCTTTTGGTTCATTTAACGTCCTTCCTCTTTCAGCTATTTAACAAAGTCTGAGTCCTCTCACTTCCTATTTACTCAGTATTAACGTCATACAGAGCAATGAGCACCGAAATAGCTGCGCTGTGAAGTAAAGTAGGAACCGCCAAACATTTCGTAAATAGATTATGTGAAGGCGTCCTATTAAAGGCGTCCTATCATCCAGGAGTATATCCTTTTAGGAAAGAAGATGGCAGGAATTTTAACTGTCTCGTGTTCATCGATGTGTCTCCGTTCCCTTGTTAATTCGCTCTCCTGGAAACAAATGCTTAAAAGGTTTACAAGATCTCATAATACGAGTTCAGATAGCATGAAATAATTAGGTATTGTAGTCTCTTGAGCAATATGACGCCTTCTCAAATATTTTTTTTTCTTATGTAAATGCTGAAGAGCCCTCAGAGAGTTTATGACTAACATTAGATTCCCTTTTTGTGTTGCCCCGGATGTAAACGATCATTTCTTTTTTCTACAAGTGGATTAGATCCAACAGGACAAGGGTAATAATCATCCTAAATTGCATTATTTTTTAAAGAAGAGGCTTTGGAATATCCTCTATTCCACACGAGAGAGAGAGAGAGAGAGAGAATTCCATGTCCTTACTATTACAGTAAACCTAAAATTTCCAGACGATGTATGGCATATCATAACCGAGCGAAAACAATAGCAATACTTCACCGAAAGGATTATTATTTTCGCTTTTGTTGTTGAATAAGAACGATGTTATTCCTAAATCGGGTACCTTTCCGACATGAGGGAAAGATTCAACACCAAGAGACGATGACGACGTTTCAGTCACAGCACTGTTTACCTTCCACAAATCCTGCCAATATATTCATGGGATGTGGGAAGAGTTTTCTGGCAGCAAAATGGTCATCATAAATTTGCGATACATAGAAACAACAATAAGTAATGCTATTTAATATTTGCTTTAATTTGGACACTTGAATCCTGTCTTCCCCTTTCTCACTCCTTTGGTTGATGCAAGTGGTTTAGACATTATCGTTTTCTTCTGAGTTCTTGTTGAACAGGAATCAAGTTTTGAAAATTCCCCGCCCCTTACACAAATATAAACCATCCAGTTGTGAATTCTCTCACTAAGAACTAAATTATAAAATTAAGTATATATATATATATATATATATATATATATATATATATATATATATATATATATATATATATAATTATAATTATATATATATATATGTATGTGTATATATATATATA